>NW_026860568.1:0-247723 GCF_026571515.1 Ruditapes philippinarum | reverse complement strand
AAGCGTACACGTCATTTGTTTGCGTCTGTTTATTCAATGCATATCCTTATATAACGTTTATCAAATAACTTGAAATATTATTATACGATCTAGCAATTATATCTAAGACGTTTTCTAAATCACGTCACATATTAACACAACTCATATCATTACATAAAATGTTCTTATAATGATGATATTAAATTCCTTCTGACTTCAATTTGTAATTTTATGGACCTCAATGGGCATGAAAATGCATAATTTTAACATCTCTAAATGGTGAAAATCAATGAGCTTCCGGGGACCCCTACCAGGGCTCTGCCCTGGACCTGCAAGGGGGCCTACAGCGGCCCCCTTAACCCCCTGCCTGAGCGTCCGTAATATCGATTTCGGCCTAGCTACGCCACTGAAAGGTTTAGCCAATGAGCTTTCCACTGATATATATTAATTTGAAAAATCAGACGAAAATTCTCAGGAAAAGCGCAGCGGCCAGTAAAAAAATGTTATCTTATTGTAGATTTCTGACAGAAATGTAATGTTTGTTAATATAATTATAAGGTGTTAAAGTTGGCGAGCAAAGCCAGTCAAACAAATAAACTTTCTCTTTTTTTACTCTTTCTTTAATAACGAGTAATCAGCGGTCAGGTCTGGGAGGTGCACTCAGAAGCTAGGGTGCCTAGCGGTGTCTTTTATTTCAGTCAAAAGCCAGGCTTGCCTGGCGGTGTCGGTAATTGGATGATTTAACCCGGGTGCTAGAAACGTTTTGCCGGGGTTTCGATCAAGGAGCTATGAAGATGATTGCGGGATAAAGACTAGCCCAATAGTACCATGCTGGTGGCGAATGTGACGTTGTATACTGACCCCATAGAATAATGACCTGTAATTATTTTTATATAGACTAATGACTCCTGAAAATACTGACACCTCATAAAATAATGACCCCCTCCCCCGATTTGATTTATAACATGTTATGACTTCTATGTAAAATAATAAATGGGGGATCATTTTTCTATGGGGATCAGTTTACAACGCTACAAACTGACCCTCATAAAATCACTTTGTTAAAGTTTCCGACTGGTATCAATTGTATCAGGTAATGTATCATAACATTTTTATGTTGAATCAATAAAGTTTTAGATTTTAGCCCGCTGGCCCGCCAGCCCGCCCAGTTCACACTGCTAGCCCGCTGCACTGTTAGCCCGCCCACTTCACACTGCCAGGTAATGTATCATAACATTTTTATGTTCAATCAATAAAGTTTTAGATTTTAGCCCGCTGGCCCGCCAGCCCGCCCAGTTCACACTGCTAGCCCGCTGCACTGTTAGCCCGCCCACTTCACACTGCCAGGTAATGTATCATGAGGTTTTAATGTTCAATCAATAAAGTTTTAGATTTTAGCCCGCTGGCCCGCCAGCCCGCCCAGTTCACACTGCTAGCCCGCTACACTGTTAGCCCGCCCAGTTCACACTGCCAGGTAATGTATCATAACATTTTTATGTTGAATCAATAAAGTTTTAGATTTTAGCCCGCTGGCCCGCCAGCCCGCCCAGTTCACACTGCTAGCCCGCTACACTGTTAGCCCGTCCAATTCACACTGCTAGGAAATGTATCATGAGGTTTTAATGTTGAATCAATAAAGTTTTAGATTTTAGCCCGCTGGCCCGCCAGCCCGCCCAGTTCACACTGCTAGCCCGCTACACTGTTAGCCCGCCCAGTTCACACTGCCAGGTAATGTATCATAACATTTTTATGTTGAATCAATAAAGTTTTTGATTTTAGCCCGCTGGCCCGCCAGCCCGCCCAGTTCACACTGCTAGCCCGCTACACTGTTAGCCCGCCCAGTTCACACTGCCAGGTAATGTATCATAACATTTTTATGTTGAATCAATAAAGTTTTAGATTTTAGCCCGCTGGCCCGCCAGCCCGCCCAGTTCACACTGCTAGCCCGCTACACTGTTAGCCCGCCCACTTCACACTGCCAGGTAATGTATCATAACATTTTTATGTTCAATCAATAAAGTTTTAGATTTTAGCCCGCTGGCCCGCCAGCCCGCCCAGTTCACACTGCTAGCCCGCTGCACTGTTAGCCCGCCCACTTCACACTGCCAGGTAATGTATCATAACGTTTTTATGTTCAATCAATAAAGTTTTAGATTTTAGCCCGCTGGCCCGCCAGCCCGCCCAGTTCACACTGCTAGCCCGCTACACTGTTAGCCCGCCCAGTTCACACTGCCAGGTAATGTATCATAACATTTTTATGTTGAATCAATAAAGTTTTAGATTTTAGCCCGCTGGCCCGCCAGCCCGCCCAGTTCACACTGCTAGCCCGCTACACTGTCAGCCCGTCCAATTCACACTGCTAGGTAATGTATCATGAGGTTTTAATGTTCAATCAATAAAGTTTTAGATTTTAGCCCGCTGGCCCGCCAGCCCGCCCAGTTCACACTGCTAGCCCGCTACACTGTTAGCCCGCCCAGTTCACACTGCCAGGTAATGTATCATAACATTTTTATGTTCAATCAATAAAGTTTTAGATTTTAGCCCGCTGGCCCGCCAGCCCGCCCAGTTCACACTGTTAGCCCGCTAGACTGCTAGCCCGCCCAGTTCACACTGTTAGCCCGCTAGACTGCTAGCCCGCCCAGTTCACACTGTTAGCCCGCTAGACTGCTAGCCCGCCCAGTTCACACTGTTAGCCCGCTAGACTGCTAGCCCGCCCAGTTCACACTGTTAGCCCGCCAGACTGTCAGCCCGTTAGCCCGCGTACTTCACGAACATTGAAATGATTAACAATCAACATTAGACTTAAATTATAATTCTACATTATACTTAAATTATAATTCAACATTATGCTTAAATTATAATACAAAAGTTATATCATTGTGCTTTTAAAAATATAACATTGCGCATATAAACATGTATCAACGAAATATTTTATACTTTAACTTACCTTAATAACTAAATCTTATTACGTTTCAGGTTGGTTTAAGAAAATTGTACTTCATACAGATGCTCGTTGTGGACGTAAGAATATTTCAATAGTACTATAGACTTGTGATAGACAATTATACAACATAAACCATTATCTTTATACTATTATACTTTCAAAAACAGCATTTACAGTAATAGATATTAAACCACATTAAAGTTTCAAAAACATAACTGACTTTTCCGTGGGTTCATGATAAAAAAATTGTTACAGTAATGCTCGAATGTATTTAAGAATGTAAGTTGAATCATTTTAAATTTTGATTAGGTATATCAATCTATAGGTGCACTTTCAAATGCACCTAGTCACTAAACATATTTTTCCTTTGATTTACATAGATAGAGAATATTTAAAATGGGCATAAAATAGTTTATAATATATTTTTTTATTATTTCAGAGACTTTGTGACTTGGTCGTTTATGAACATAGGTTAGGGACACAAAAGATCATTGACAGCACTTGTTGCGGGGACATATGATTCATAATCAAAAAAGGGGAGGGCCCCCGATAATGTTGTTATAACTTTTGGCCCAACCCTTTTGTATATTTACATTGATGTATTTATGTATAATTGTGAAAATTTATGTATGTATATATATACAATAAAATATGTTTAAACTAAATAATCAGAATTAAATGTCATCATCCGAAAATCGTAGTAATTAATCGTAAAATCATATTATCAATTCTAACGAAATCTAAAAAAAGAAAGAAACAGATATAACTCAAATAAAATTGTAATCAATAGTACTGGTAAAAAATGTGAACACACCAGATAACAAATTAAACTTAATTACATTTCTATTGTTGACTTAATTATGCGAATTTCAAGTGTTATCGTCCTGTCATAGATTTGAAATAAATAACAAAAACATAATAATAATAATTAAACAAAATAAAAACAAAAGAAAAGGAAACTAGACAACAGTTCAATATGTCGACAAAATGATACTATAAACCAGTCCAAACTCAAATAGTGCTATCTTTTGGGATCAGGTAAATATGGCTGAAGAAACAACAACTGACAGTAGGTTAACGCTATTTTAGACAACCTAAACGTTCACCTTACTGAACTTGCTCATAGCACTAAATACTTATCGAAAAATAAAATTTATGTTTAATAAAATTAAGTGATATCCAACCGTTCCCCTCTGATAATTTGAAATTAAATGAACTTTTATTTTACTTTACGTTTGACAGTCGGTTTGCATAAGGATTATTTTTCTTGTATCGTACTTGAAATGATTCTATAGTTAAATAAATAGTATATATATATTATTTTTTTTTTTTCTATATATTTTAAAGTTATGATGTTAAAACAAAGATATTTATACGAGTATATACAGTTTTCCTTTATTTAGATTCTGCCTTTTCTGTTATATTTATTTGTTATTATTAAGGACCGGGTCTGTGTGTGCATCCACTGTTCAAACTTGAGGAGGCGCTTTATTCTTTCTCATTAAGATATGCTTATTCCCCAACTGTACATTCCATTCATAAATGCAATAAATCATTTATTAATCATACAATTTAAGAACCGTTTTTATCGCCCTTGAGATTAATTTCTAATCAAAGTATATCTTTTTCAAAATATGATTATGAAGCAAGAATATTTGTATTATTGCAACTATTCCACATTCCAATATTTCTTCTATGATGGAGTGAAGCAATTATTCATGCCTCATACAAACCAATGGTATACATCTTGCATAACAAACTATGTGCCGTGTATAAATACAGGAAACCAATCATTATTGTTCATAGACGACACAAGATCAATTAATACAATTGGTGTTGTTTTGAGGGAAAACAAATAGGCGTGTCTTGTGATGAACTACTTGCAATATGACGAGATCCCACGACATTTGCCTGTGGTTTATTTAGTCATTGCAGAATAAACTGTATATACTATTGCCAAGTGTTCAAAATGATGTTTGTGAAAACTGTTTGGTTTGGACTCACATTGGGAATATTTGTCGCTCAGATAATAATTTGTGATGGAGTTGTGAATATTTCTGCTTACTTTCAGCGTTGGACACTCGACAACATTCGTGTCAATAATGTCGATGTAACCTTTTACAACCAATCTGTGTCACAATGTGCATCTAAATGCTCGAGTTTCCATGGATGTGTCTCTTTCAACTGGCACACATCAAAGACATGTGAACTTAATACGAAGCTGTTTGATTTTTCCACACTCATTGAGCGGTTTCAACAGCAATGGAGGGTTTATGAAAAAGGAAATTGTGGCCTTGGAATTAAAGTAGGAAACCATTGTATTATGCTTCCAAGATTCCTTGATCAAACAAATGGGCTCTCCTTTGAAAGTGGAAGAGATGTATGTTTGTCTGGTCGTGCTGATCTAGTGAAGATTGAAAACGCGGCAGAGATGGTGAACATAAACCAATATCTTAATAACCTGTTTCCTTTCCTATCAGACAACGATGGTAAGTTTTGGACAGGTCTCAATAAAATGAAAACTATGGGTTTTGTTTGGAGTGATATGACCGATCCTGATTACACTTATTTTGCAGAGGATGAGCCACATTCAGCGGACGCCTGTGTTCTTATGACAAACATAAAGAAGAACTGGAAATGGAAAACTGAATATTGCTGGAACAAGTGGACGTTTGTTTGCGAAAGAAGAAATGTCTAATGAAATATACTGACAAATGACTCTGAAAACGGTTTGCGTTTCTTATTGTGTATCCAGTCATGTTAAAACTTGACACCAAACCTATCTTGAAGGCTTATTTAATCTTATAGAAGTACATTGTAACAAGTCACGTGATTAATATTAATCTGAATGTAAAGTTTATGGACCAATACCTAGATTTGAAACCCAAGAAAGACTATACAGTTAGCATTATGACTTACTTAGTTTATTGGTATATTTTTGGACTAAATTTACAAAATATATTTTCTTGTTTGTTTGCGTTCCTGAATAGCAAACAATTATGTGTCAATCTTTTATTTAATACGGATCAAGACCCCCGTTTTTCACGTGAAAACACGGGTGATTATTGCCAGACCAACCATGACACAGATTAGCGTGAACCGGAAAACGGCTACTTAATTACGGACAGTATTGAATGCACAAATTGTAACGGTGTTGATACACAAAAATCTTTAAAACTGTTATCTTTGAATGTTTGTGGATTAGTCACAAAACTTAAATGCCCTGAATTTCTCACTTTTATCAATAACTATGATATTATAGGTCTACAGGAAACTAAAACAGATGATACTGATGTAATTACTGTTCCTGGATTTTTTAGTTCATATGTTTAATAGAAAAAAGCTTTCAAATTATCGATCAGGTGGAATGGCATTATTAATTAAAACACATTTAGCACCATATGTTAATGTTGAGAGTAATAACGAATGTAATCTGATTAAATTTTTCACAATTTCAAATGAAATATACGGTTCAAATTGTAGTTCTCATGTAGAAGATCTTAAATGCGGAATTGTATATATACCGCCAGTTAGTTCGAAATATTCTCACAGTGAACCTTTTTTTGATATACAAAATGAAATCTTTAGATATTTTATAAACAGTAAGCATTTTTTGTTGTTTGGTGATTATAATGCACGATGCGGTAGTTTAAAAGATTTTACGCCTGTTGACTTATTTATTTCTAACATGTACGATTTACAATATGTTGAAAGCGAAGAAAATGAAATAATGAAAAATTTTGAGCTATTTGATGTACCTGTAAATAGAATATGTATAGATAATACTGTAAATCATTATGGCAATCAGTTGATTGAACTATGTAAAAATAACAATATGTTTATATGGAATGGTAGAGTTGGGGATGATTGTTATAATCCAAAATTAACATGTAAGAATTCGAGTACTGTTGATTATTTTATATCATCATCATTTGTTTTTGAGAATGTTTTAAATTTTAAAGTACATGATTTCTGTAGCTTATACTCTGATGTTCATTCCGGCTTAGAAGCAGTGATAAGCATCAGGCCCAAAAACAATTTTTGTATTCCTGATAAAATAATGTTTGAACCATTAACTCTTAAAACTAAATTATGGGATAACAAGAATGCCCATACATTCTCCGAAAATCTTGACCTATCTAAAATCTCTGAAATTGAATTAATGCTTGATAAAGTATTAGAAAAAAGCATAGTTGTACAGAACGACTTAGATGAAATAGTTTCTGACATTTCCACTCTATTTACTGATTGTTCTAAACAGTCATTTGGAGAGATAACTCAGAAAAATCAAAACAAAAATGTTAATATAAAAAATTATTTCCCATGGTTTGACAATTCATGTAAAAATATGCGTGATAAATATCACAAAACTAGAAAAGCTTACAACAAATATAAAAACCCCTATTTCAAAGAATTACTAAGGTCAATTAGTAAACAATATAAAAACACTTTACGCAAAGCGAATAATGATTTTAATGAGAGAAAAATTGAAAAATTACGTATGTTAAAACACGCTGATCCAAAACAATACTGGCAAAATATTAATGGAAAAAACACTAAACAAGAAAACATGGCTTCATTAGATAGTTTTTACGAGTATTTTAAAACATTGAATGAAGATGTAAACTCAAATGAAGAGTATCAATATAACGGTATAAGAAACTCTTTTACTGAAAATGAGGACATAAATGGCCCAATTACAGAAAAGGAAATATTAGATAATGTTAAAAATCTAAAAACAAATAAATCACCAGGTGTAGATGAAATTGTTAATGAACAAATAAAAAAATTCAATTAACTTAATGTTAAGTATATATAAGAAATTATTCAATATTGTTTTTGACAAAGGAGTAATTCCAGAAAGCTGGACAATAGGAACTATAAAACCCATATACAAAAACAAAGGAAATCCAAAATTACCAGAAAATTATCGTCCAATATCTCTTTTGAGTTGTCTCGGAAAACTTTTTACAAGCATAATAAATAATAGGTTAAATAAATTTGCAAATGACTCAAATCTTATACATGAGACACAAGCTGGTTTTCGTAAGAAACATTCGACAGTTGATAATATATTCATTCTAAAGTCCTTAATCGATATTGTCCAGTCAAGCAGACGAAAACTTTTTTGTTGTTTTGTAGACTTTAAGCAAGCATTTGACTCTGTATGGAGAATAGGACTATGGCAAAAATTAAGACAAGAAAATATTAATGGAAAATGCTTTAACGTTATAAAAAGTTTGTATGAAAATATTAAGTCTCGAGTAAGCACAAATGAAGGAAGCACCCCTTTTTCGATTGTTTAATTGGGGTACGACAAGGGGAAAATTTATCGCCATTTTTATTTTCTATATTTTTGAATGACTTGGAATACTTTTTACAAAGCAACGATATTAACGGAGTTTCAAGAGATACAATTATTGAAGGCGTACATGTCTATCTTAAACTTTTTATTTTGCTTTATGCCGACGATACAGTGATCTTCAGTGAAAATGAAATTGATCTTCAAAAGGCTTTAGATCAGTTTAAATTATATTGTGAAACGTGGAAATTAAATATTAATGTAAATAAAACCAAAGTTATGATATTTAGTAAAGGGCGTCCAAAAATAAATAATGTTTTTAAAATTGGGCAACATGTCTTGGAAATTGTAAATGAATATAAATATTTAGGGATATATTTCAATAAAAGTGGTTCGTTTTATAAATCTAAAATACAAATAGCTGAACAAGCTAATAAAGCACTATTTGCATTACTGAGGAAAATTAAAACTTTGGCTTTACCATTTGACCTACAAATTGAATTATTTGAAAAAACTATCAAGCCTATTTTACTGTACGGAAGCGAAATTTGGGGATATGGAAATGTTAATGTTTTAGAGAGGAATTCAGCTGAAATTTCTCAAATATATATTTAAATTTAAAAAGTCAACCCCGTCTTATATGATATATGGTGAAACAGGTGTCCTACCACTCAGTGTGCATATCAAACACAGAGTAATTACATTTTGGGCAAGACTTATTGAAAATATCAATAGTGATGAACCAACAAAATTATCTTCAAAGGTATATATTTTCTTACGTAAATTACATATAGATAATAAAGTTAAATCACTGTGGATAGAAAATGTAAAACAATATTTATGTGAAACTGGTTTTTCTGGGATTTGGTACATAGAAAGTTTTAGCAATAGTAAGTGGTTGATAAAAACAACATTTCAAAAGTTAAAAGATATTTACTCGCAAAACTGGCGTTCTGAACTAAATAACACTTCTGATACAAACGTTTACAAATATATCAAAAAGGATTTTTCTAGAAGCTGTTACATAGATAAACTACCAAGCAATTTAGCTAAGAAATTATTACTATTTTTGACAAGAAATCATCGCCTTCCAATTGAAATAGGACGATGGCAGAATATACCTATTCAAGACCGTAAATGTAATATATGTAACGATATTGGCGATGAATTTCATTATCTTTTTGTATGTCCAGAATTTGAAAATGATAGAAAAATATACATAGATAATTTTTACATAAATAGGCCAAGTATGTTTAAATTTGTAAGCCTGGTCACATCGGAAAATACAAATAAACTAAAGAATCTTAGTATTTTTTGTATGAAAATAATGCAACATTTTATTAGAACTTGATGTGTTTTACTAGACAATTTTAAATAATGTCTTAAATTACTATATGCGAAAGATAAGTTATGACCTTTTTTCTTTTTCTTTTTGTGTGTCTTTGATGATTGAAATTTGTAATATTTATTCTTTTCACTTACATATATATACCCAGCTCAATTTTATAGCTTAAATAAATATGAATGTGTTAGGCTCTGTTCTTGGAAATCTCAATAGCCGTTTTCTACTACATTATGTTATGTGATTCTATGTATGTATATATGCATTTATGTATGTCACAATTTGCTTATGTTTCCCGCTATTGTGGGACTTTTGCATATATTGAAAATAAATATTGTATTGTTGTTGTTAGAATGTCTGTGAAACTGGCAGGATAGAATATTGCGGTCTTAATAATTAATAAAATGTATTTTCCCGCATTTAAACGTAGCGAATTAGCGGGAAAATTATGTCATTCAGCGTTGGGTAAAATTTACAATATTGTCAGACATATTAATTTATTTTTGGAATTTTATCATTTTATTAATCATACAGAACATGTGTATGATTGTCATATCTTGCATATCAGAGAGGATTACCTACCGTTTACACCGGTGCCAGAAAAACCTGTCTTGCACACCCATGTAAGACAGGTCGCGTGCTTTAAATGACGTCATTGCCTCGCGCCTTAAATATGAATGAATTGTGTTCTTAAATCAGTTTTCATAATTTCTGTATTATTGATATGTGATATGCAAGAAAAAGAATAAAACACCGGTTGTCTGTACAGACGGGAATATCTAGCACTCAGTACTTAACTGTTTAGAGCCTCGTCTCCGCCGTAAACCGTTTCGCTCGAGCTAGATCTATCCCGGTCTGTACCGATAGCTAGTGTAAGATTCTTATAAAATTGTTGAATATGTATTCAAATGTTTTATTGTATGATACATTACAGAAAATCATAAGAAAAAAAGTATGCCATTTGTATGTACATGTTATTCAATATTTGAAGTTGGCATATAGATTCAGAGGGAGACATTTTTGATGATTTTATGATGAATTGTGTTGAATTTGAACAAAGTAATGAAGGTCACAGTGTTGCAGTTGGATATTTGCAATAATGACAATAAAGAATAGCTGATTTAATTAAATTGTATAAGTATGTATTTGAAGAATGAATGGGTGCCATTGTTGTTGTCGCTTCCAATATAATAAACTGAAAAATGAATGTTGTTTTATGCTTTGGTTTTCATATACAAAATGTATTATATAAGTGGTACGTAATATTGTTATTGTTATTACAGCTCTGGGACAGAAAGGGGGAACATTAATTTCATTTCTTTGTAAGAAGATGTTATATTTACATTAATATAAATGACAGCAAATATGAAAAATCTACAATGCCTGTGAACCTGGAGTTCGAACATTTAAATGAATTGCATTGGCTTGCTACGTTCTCAGTCTCTATTGGCAGTGCAATGAATACATCGGCACTCTCAACTCAACACATTATGTTGCATTGAACATAAGCCGCAATTTAAATATGATAATAAATATTCATGTAATACATTTTAGTAATTGGAAATAATATTATATATTACTGTTTGAAATTACTCTTTTAAATAATATAGTGGCAGATAAATGTTTCAATTTTACATTTGCTTTGGCTGTTATTAGAGCCATGACGTTATGAAAACCCGAGCATATCCCCCCACACACATAAATAAATAGAAACAACAGCAAAAAAGAGGAAAAAACGAAACACCAACCTTTATCTTAACCTTTTAATTATTACTTTATTTACAACTTAAGAGTATGACTAATATAACATATTACTTACAATAACAATAGTAACATTAATAATAATATACATGCTTCTTCATTTTATAGTAATTGTTATACCATTTTTTCGTTCTGTTTTAGTCAGAAGACTGTACTGAAAATATAATACAAAGTCAACTTTACTTTAAAGCGAAATGATGTGCAAAATATCTCTTCATTTGATCTAATAGTATGATATGGCATGAGACAATTGAATTTATTTTCCGACGATGTCCCCTTTACACATCACAAAAAGTTCACAAACGTTTTATCTTGTTGTCGTTTTAAGTGTAAAGTGGGACTTTAATATGCAGAAAAAAAATAATAAAAAATAATGTACACCGGACGATTACGTTGTCTAAGCATATCTTAATGAGAAAGTGTAAAAAAGTGCCTCCGTAATTTTGTAAGATTAAGATGCAATTTTGTATCTGAAACGCAGGCACTGCTCTAAATAACTACAAATAAATATAACAGAAAGTAAAGAGCCTATATAAAAGGAAAAGTGTATACAATACAATGTATATATATATAATATTTTGACATCATAATTTCAAATTATTTAAACTTTTCGAAATTTGAATAACAATATTTAATAATATAATCATTCTATTCATTTAACTAAAGAATTGCACAAAAAAATGATTCTTATACAACCCGTTTGTCAAATTTAAAGTAAAATTAAAATTCTGAAAATTATTTCATTTAATCGAGAAGAACGTATGGTTATCTACTAGTTTTAAACAATTTATTGAACATGAATTTTACATTAAATATATATTTAAAGGGTATAAAGCTATATGTTATGAAATATCTTGAACATATTTTCAAAATGCACATCGCTAAATACCTGTTATTGTATGAAAATTTCGATAAAATCTTTGCGTTTTTTTTCTGTATATTTAAGTGTTGTTCCTTTATTTAATCATGTCAGATGTTTTTTTTCTTTTTCGTTACATTCGAAATAATTCAATCACAAAAAGTAACTTAAATGATTTCTTTTCCATGTAAAATAACTTTTAGACTAAGTTTGAAATGGGGCCAGTAAAATATTCTAATATTTCAAATATGTTCCTTATTGATTTTAAATAAATCTAATGGATTTCTTACAAACAACTTCTTTTCTCAAAATTTGACCACCTTACTTTTAAATCAAATTTTAACTTAACCTTGAAAATTTCTCTCTGAGAATTTTGCAATTTTGAAAGCTTTAATCGATATTATCTGGCATCTTTGCTTTCTTACAATGTATATATAACTTCTTATATGTATTTTGTTCTATTTAATTTCTTATATTCATATTTAATAAAATCTTTTTATTCTAGCAAAGTGAAATCTTATAGAACAGTTCATATGTACTTGTAATTTACTTGTTAAAAGTATGCCATCTAAAGAGACGTAAACAATCTGTATGTACGGGTTTATATTACAATAAATCCGTGCTGTATGTTACGGTCATCTTTTTAAAAGTGTATCCTTACCATTGCACCGTCTACTCTTAATTCCCTGTTTTTGCATGGAATCTACGTTCCGCTATGATATTATGTTGATTAAAATATCTTATGGTCCTTTCTCAAATGTATTGTCTGAATTCAATTAAGCATTTCGGAAATAAAACTTTTTAAATGCATTAATTAAAATTTCTTTTGAGTTCCTATAAGAAAATTCTACCGTTATAAATAAAACATTCTCAATAATTTGCAAATTACATTATAAATAATTCACATGTTAATTTTTTGTTTCAGCACTAAACAATTGGTCGTTAATCTAAATTATATCATGATACAAATTACATCATATCAATTACGTCAGACCGCTAATGGCATCCATTTAAAAACGTTATAAATATTAAAAGGTACTTATATCAAGCTATTCTTCAAAGGAATATAAATTGTAATTGAAAGTACAATATACAGGTTGAAGTTAAACATGTATGGGGCCTACGTTCCATTCCAATATTATGTTGATTCAAATGTTTTATAGCACGATCTCCAATGTATCGTCTGCATGCAATTAAACATTCCGAAAATTGAACTTTTGATGCATTAAAATTTCTTTTCCAATTAGAAAACGTTCTCAGTAATTTGCAAATATATCATTAATAACTGACATCTTAATTCTTAATTTGGTTTCAGCGCCAGACAATACAATAGGTCGTTAATTTTAATTATATCATGATAAAATGAATCAATTACGTCAGACCGCAAATGACATCCATTTCAAACTGTATGAATATTAAAAGGTACTTATATCGAGCTATTCTTCTAAAGGTATATCCATTTGAATTGGAAGTATAATCCAAGTGACAATTTGAAATAAAAGTTGCTTAATAAAAGTTGCTTCTTACTTCACTTCAGTGTTGTTATATTTTTCTGGTCCTTCGGGATCATTGAGTCTAGCACTTTTAAGTATTGAGAATTGAGTACCGCTCAGGTGCTAGGGGGCGTGAGGGGGATATTGTACTTTTTAATTATCCCCCATGTACAGACTCATCAAACCGAGTCTGCAATGTTCATGTAATTTTGCTGTTTTTAATGCTTTTCCCCCTGATATTTGTACAGCACAACAGCAGGTGTCAAATGCTGTGTGGCAACCGTAAAAAGTTGCTCCTTACTTTACTACAGTGTCTAGTGGCATAGGCCGCCAGACAGGTGGATAGCTAGTGACAAATCAATGTTAAGATGCAATGCATGTATATTTTAAATGATATTATATTAAAGCTGCAATTTTCAGGTCATTTTGCTGTTTTAATGCTTTCGAAGGATCAATATTTTCCTGATATTTATACGTCACAACAGCAGGTGTCAAGTGCTGTGTGACAGCCGTAAAAGGTTGTCCGTATTTT
This sequence comes from Ruditapes philippinarum, assembly GCF_026571515.1. Taxonomy (NCBI): domain Eukaryota; kingdom Metazoa; phylum Mollusca; class Bivalvia; order Venerida; family Veneridae; genus Ruditapes; species Ruditapes philippinarum. The sequence goes on along the minus strand of NW_026860568.1, from coordinate 233,511 downwards.
AATTCAGTGTTGTTATATTTTTCTGGTCCTTCGGGATCATTGACTCCAGCAATTTTAAGTGTTGAGAATTGCGTATCGTTCAAGTCGGTGCTAGGGATAATGAGGGATGTTGCACTTTTTTATCCCTCACGAACAGACTCAATCAAACCAAGTCTGCAATTGTCATGTAATTTTGCTGTTTTTAATGCCTTTGCGGGATCACTATTTTCCAGATATATATGTATATCAATATACATGTATTGAATATGATGTTCTTTGTACAATCTAATTTTAGTCTCTGTCTAGTGACATAGGTCGCCAGGCAGGTTAATAGCTAGTGACAAATCAATGTTAAGTTGCAATGTATGTATATATTAAATGATATTATATTTCAGCATAACAAATGTTCCTGGTTGCGAGGTTGTACACGGTGGAAAGTTCAAAACTCTTATGATATTAAATTGATATAAATAATAACAAGCATCAGTCATCTATGCTAAAGATTCTACAAGTCAAAACAGAGGTACATTTTAATTTGTGTCTACATTTCACAGTTGAGAATCGTAGTAAAATACATATAAATCGGACTAGCTTCATTCACAATTATATGAAACACAATGCTATTAAAAGCGTTTTAAGTATTTTGAGATTTTCAATAGTTTCTGTGAGTAAAGACTGCGATAGCACATACAACAGCAGCCGGCTTAATGTTTATGGAATTACTGGCGACGTATAAATCAGAAAATGCCTTTTGCCTTTTACCAAAATATCTCATACATGAAAGATAAGATTAACAAAACTGTGAAGCATATCTCATATAAAAGATAAAGTTATCTAATTTGTGAAGCGTATCTCATATATGGAAGATAAATTTTACCAATCTGTGAAAAATATCTTTTACAAGAAATACAAATTTTGACAAATCTGTGAAGCATATGCAGCAAATGAAGTAAACGTTTAACTAGTTTTATTGCAAGACTGTTAAGATGATTAACAATCTACATATGACTTAAATGATAATACCATATATCATCATCATGTGCAACAGTATCCCCGAAATAATTTATACTATAAATTAACCATATTTCAACTAACTATATAATATAACGTTTCAGGTTTCATTAAGTAAGATGTTCTTCATACAGATCCTCGTTGTAGATGTAGGGATATTTCAATAGTACTGAAGACTTGTGATAGACAATGTTACTACATAAACCATAATTCTTGTACTATTATACTTTTCAGAACACCAGTTAATAAATGGCATGGCAGAGTGTTTAACGCGTCGGACTTGTAATCTAATGATCGCTATGGGTTCAAGCCCTGGTAGGGGCAATTCAAGTCGTTTTTTCCTTCATCAAGAAACTTTACACACATTAATCAGTACTGGTTGGTTCCAGTAACGGATTCGAAAGTGCATGGTTCTATAAGCTTATAGCTTCCTACACAATCGAACTATAAGGAATTCGATATAAACCAAATTGTAAACCAAATTAATGTTTCAAAACATAACTGACTTCTTTGTGTGTACATGATGTCATCAAAATTAATGTTACAGTATACGAAATGCTCGAAAAAATATTTAAAAATGTAAGTTTAATCATTTTAAATTTTAATAAGGTATTTCAGTAGTTGCACTTGCAAATGTATGTTCAAAAAGTTTTCGGACCGATATACTTATAGCCACTACACTGACATTTACACACGATACGTCGATACCGATATCTCATTGAAGATAACTGACCGAGTTACACGCAGTTTTAGATTAAGTAACGGAAAACACACTTTGATCAGTAAAGGGCTGTGTCCTTTAGACCAAATGGAGAACTTTGAAATCAGAGCCGTCATTAAGTACCTCTTTTAAAAAAGGAATGTTCCCAAAGGAAATCCATGAAGAGTTCATGGATACACTTGGGAGGAGTCGCCTTCCTATAGCACTGTGAAAAAATGGGCTGCTGAATTTCAAAGGGGCAGGGAGAGCATTGGAGATGATGAGTGGCCTGGGCGGCCAAAAGAGGTCACCAACGATGAAACTGCCGAAGCTCTGCACTATCTGGTCATGTGCAACAGAAGGCGAGACCTGCTTACCCGCTCATAGCACTTAATACAGCCCTGCGGTGTAATTGTTATGAAATTACGAAAAAGGAAGTGCTTTCAAAACTACATTGTATCTTACTTAGTATAACATGGTGATAAATATTTTATACATAATTGATTTACTAAAAGAACAATTTATAATTCATGCTCAAAAAAATGTTCAATATTAAAAGATATTCATCGTTCCTCTCTGAAAATTTCAAATTAAATAAACTTTTATTCTACTTTAAATACATTTGACAGTCGACAAAGCATAAGGTTCCTTTTTCTTGTATCGTACTTGAAATGTTTCTATAGTTAAATGAATAGTATATATATAAATATGTATTGTTTTTCTTTCTTCAAATATGCCAATATTTTAAAATTATGATGTTTATATTTATTTATTATTATTTAGGACCGATTCTGTGTTGTGTCATTGTTCAAACGCTGAGAGGCGCTTTATTCTTTCTCATTAAGATATGCTTATTCCCCTGCTGTACATTTCATTCATAAATGCAGTGAGTCATTTATTATTCATACAATTGAAGAATATTTCAGAAAATCAGCATTTTTATTACATGTATCGTTGATTATATATTTTTTTTAAAGTATATCTTTTTCAAAAGATAATTAAGAAGCAAGAATATTCGTATTATTGCAACTTTTCCACAGTACAATATTCTTGTTCTATGACAGAGTAAAGTAATAATTTATACCTCATAAAAACAAATGATATACATCTTGCAACTATGTGCCATGTATAAGTATGGGAAGCCAATCATTATAAGTTCCGATCAATTAATACAATAGGTGCTGTTTTAAGGGAAATCAAATAGGCGTGTCTAATGATGAACTACTTGCAATATGACGAGATCCCATGACATTTGCCTGTGGTTAATTTAGACACTGAAGAATAAACTGTATATATCATTGCTGAATGTTCAAAATGAATTTTGTGAAAACTGTTTTGTTTGGACTCACATTTGGAATATTTGTCGCTCAGATAATAATTTGTGATGGAGCTGTAAATATTTCTGCTCACTTTCATCGTTGGTTACTCGACGACATTCGTGTCAATAATGTCGATGTAACCTTTAACAACCAATCTGTGTTACAATGTGCATCTGAATGCTCGAGTTTCGATGAATGTGTTTCTTTCAGCTGGCACACATCAAAGACATGTGAACTTAATACAAAGCTGTTTGATTTTTCCACATTCATTGAGCTGTCTCAAAAGCAATGGAGGGTTTATGAAAAGGGAACTTGTGGCCTTGGAATCAAAGTAGGAAACCATTGTATTATGCTTCCAAGATTCCTTAATCGAACAAATGGGTTCTCTTTTGAAAGTGGAAGAGAAGTATGTTTGTCTGTTCATGCTGATCTAGTGAAGATTGCAAACTCGGCGGAGATGGCGAATTTAAACCAATATCTTAATAACCTACTTTCCTTCCAAGAAATTGAAAAACAACATCCACAAGGAAAGCAAGCACCCCCAGCACGACCCACCAAGACAGGACTAACGGCCGGCAGGAACATATTTGGAAAGATTTGGACAGGCCTTAATAAAATGAAAACAATGGGTTTTGTCTGGAGTGATATGTCAGAACCTGACCACACTAATTACGCAGATGACGAGCCAGATCTTGTTAAGGACTGTGTTATTATGACAGAGCTCAATAAGAAATGGAAATGGAAAACTGAAGACTGCTCAAACCTGTGGGCGTTTGTTTGCGAAAGAAGGAATATTTAATGAAATATACTGAATGACTCTGAAAACGATGCATATCTAGTCATGGTAATATTTGACACCAAACCTATCTTAAAGACATATAATCATATAGTACTACATCCTATTAATTCACGTTAACGTGATTTATATTAATTTGAATGTTAAGATTATGGATCCATACAGGCTGTAGATTTGAAGGTCACAGGCAATTTTGCAGTGTAACTAGACATATGTGTATATCTATTATTTGACATCATTTGATTACGGTCCGCGGTAGCCGCAAGATACTCGTGCGGCAAACCTGCGGTTCTCGCAAGACAAACGCATAACAGTTTTACATGAGAAGCAATAAAAATCGTGAGTCTACCGCATGACTGTCTTACGACAGTCTTGAGACGTCAAAAATCTGTCAAAAACTCGCAGATATAATGTGTGTGTTGACAAATCAGTCTGCGACGTTGCGGCAACCTTCCGACCTTAAAGAATTCGTACGACTGCCTTACGGTTGTCCACGAAAAGCCTCTATCACATCAGCCTTACGGCAGCCGTACAAACGCATTTTAACAAAGGTCGCTTTTCGTGCGAAAGGCGCAAGACTGTAGTACGAATTCTTAAGGTCGCAAGGTTGCCGCAACGTCGCAGGCTGATTTCTCAACATGCACATTATTTCTGCGGGTTTTTTTGGACAGATTTTTGACGTCTCAAGTCTTGAGAGTTTATTACTTAACACGGACCGGGGTTTTACGCACAGTGCTCCGGCCATGTTGCGCTTTGATAAGCAACGCCAAAACTATTGCGTACGAAGTCTCCGTCTTAGAATTCTCAAATGCAACCTTTGTGGCTGAATGGCCGTCCTGGTTTGATTGAAGCAATACGGGGCACTTTAATAATGGTGTTGCATTCAATCGTCACTTTCAAATTCATACATACATCGTACGGCAGCCGTGCGGCAGCTTTGCGAGTTCTTGTTTGGCGTGCGGTGCCCATGCGATTTTTTTTCAATTTCAGACGATTGCCTTACGACTGTCCTAGCAATCGCACGTCTGTTGCACGGTCAGATTGCGAAATGTTGTTGGTTTTGTACAACTTTCAAGCATAAATATCGTGCGAACAATGCGGTCGCCGTACGAACAGCGTACGTCTGCCTTACGATCTACGAATCTGTCTAGATATACTGCGAAATTGCCTGTGACGTTTCTACGGCACATATTTCTCAACGAATCGTACGAACCAAATTTCGTGCGGCTGATGTGATAGAGGCTTAACACAGCGATTTTTGTCAAAATTCTTTTGTACGGCTTCCGCAAGGATGATGTGATAGAGGCCTTGATGTTTCACAACATATTACTGTAAAATTCTTTGACCCGATTTAAGAAAATGTATACAAGCCAACATTTTATATCGGCCCGACATCAAACCGACATGGTTTTCTATGACGGCCCGATGTCGGCTTTAACCTCGGCTGCAAATAGGAATGATGTTGGCCCGACATCGGCAGCACAATATCGGGCCGATGTCTTAACGATATAGGCTCGATATTTCTTGCCGACATCGGGCCTACACTAAACAATAGCGGTGCGATGTTAGCCAAAAGTAGAAAGATATCGGTCCTATATCGACCAGGTATCATCCTTATGCTAGCATGTTGATGACATCTAGCAGCAAGCATTTGGCATAACCTGCAAAAACACAAATAAACGATAATTTTTTTACAAAATAAGATAATAAAGACATATATTTTCACTTAAATGTGCAAATTACAATCACTACCATGATAATGCATGTCGCGAAATCATATGACAAATATTTTCAAACATAATTTTACATCTAAAAAAAGAGACGAACAGATAAATTGTATTTTTCCAATAACTTTAAGTGTAAAAATCGAATTACTAACAGCATTTACAGATTTGTTGAATCATCATTACATTAAAAAACATGCTTTTCATCAACTTCCTTTGTTAGCTTTCCTTTTTGGCGCTTAATCTGTTGATTGTAAGACTGGAGTGAATATTTTAAAGCTTTTCATTTAAAATATAATAAAAGAGTGTTTTTATAGAGTCAAAACATAAAAATTGAATTTAATTACGAACCACATACCATTTCCAAACTCAACTATGATTATTTTAGAAATTCATATCAAAATGTACAATTATTTGATGCATGATTTTCAATTCAACAGAAAACGCAATACCGTACCGATGTCAATCCGATATACAAAATAGTTGCATTGATAGGTCATGTAGGCTCGACCCAGACCCGATATATCTTTTTTTATGTTACACGAAATGTGGTTAATGTGGTTCTAGTAATTGAAATCATACAGGGGACAATTTATTCACATTATTAAATAAACAATGCCATTGCAATTAGAATTTTTCAAAATACTCAACATGTCGGCACTGCAGCGGCCCGACGTCGGCCAATAGTTGGCATATTTTGCCGACATGCCGACATTAATCCTAGTTCGGCCCGATATGGTCGTGTTGGCTGGGATATAGCTTAATATGTTTTTACATTCAATTTGTCGTGTCATTTCAAAAGAAAACCTCCAAATTCTTTGTCTTGTTTTTTAGGTTAAAATGTAGCATCATTTATGATGTTCACAAAGATGGCATTTTCAAAAGAAATCCTCCACATTTTTATTTGTTTATGTTAAAGGAACATCTTTTTATAACAACTTACATGAATATGTTTGATGTACATGTATATAGTTATCTATGTGTATAATTCAGTATGTGTGTTAATGGTATGTTGTAACAATTAATTATGTTTTAAAAAAATTATAAGGTTATTCACTGACCATTTAATCACAAAATGCATTGTTTTTATCCTCATACTGGCCGTCATAAATACATAGATACATAAACATAACACTTAGAACTTTTGCAAAACGATTTATAAAAAATACTAGACCGAAGGATAAATATCGCCGTCAAAACCACGCCAAGGCTTATCATTGTGTTATCATACAAAATAAACTTATAGCCTCATCGCCATCTACCAGAGTGTTTTACTATCGACAAATTTATGTTTTCAGATTTGAAATCGAAAACAACGATTTTAACAAAATGTGAAATCTCATGATCCGGCAAAACTATTTGATTAATCTGGAAATTATTTCATGTCGGCATATTTGTGCATCAGAGATACAAAACCCATACATCTTACCTTAACGGTTGATGATCAAATGATAAATAATCTTATTCATAAATTTGTCCTGCCTTGTTATCTATTACGCTACAAAATGTCTAATAAAAGTAAAACCATAGTCTTATCCTTCACAGTGTTTTTGAAAATGAGAGAGAGGTTGATTTCATATGATGTAAAACAGTAACAGCAAAAAGGTCATCCGTGTCGCTGCAAAACAAATAGATGTCTCTATGAACTTAACATATACTTCAGAATATCTTTGCCGTTTGACGGTTTAAGGCAATATGTATAATGTCCAACAGAACATGTCGAGGTCGTATTAATACTATTTTGCTAATTTAGCGCTTTAGCTCCATTAAGATTGGAAGCCGGTAAATATGGAAATATTGAACAAAACGATATGCCCAAATATACAATGTTGTAAATAAGTTATATGCTTTTGTCCATTGTTATGCTTACCAAACAAATGTGAAGCTTGTGATTTTGAAAATTTTGTTTAACAATGGCAAATATATATATCTGCACTTACTGTATAATGAGACTACAGGCGGGGTTTTACGCACGCGTAAAATGCCTGCGAAGGAATGGTCAGCTGTGCATTGCATACCTTTAAAGCTAGCAAGACGAATGTCTGTTAAGATCTGCGCAGTTGTTGCAATTAAAGGGGAAGCGTTACGACACAAACATTTCATTACGTCCGCACAGAACGGATACGCTCCGGTCCATGTCGTATGGTGCCAGGAATCCAACACTATGTATCTTTTTTTATATATAGACATTTTGTTGCTCGTAATGGTTTATCATAATGTTTTATTAATAATATCCGGATTAAACGATATATACACTTTTAATAAGCAAAGGACCAACGATCAAAGATCAAATACATTGAAGCATAAACGTAGTATATAAGACATTAAATGCATCAGACTCGTTACCAAATTTAACCAAAATAAAACATCAAACGTGTGACCTCGCCTTACTTTATAAAAGACGGCTATCTAACTTTTTTAATGTTTTGCAAAAAAGCAATAGATTTGAAATTGGTCATTAAGTGTTAAGTTGATGTATGTGCATGATTTTATGTACCTGGGTTTTTATTGGCGACTCTCAAAATAAATAGTGTCATTTCGCAGTAAATCACGCGTCTTATTTCCAAATCATATAAGACTCGACTGCTTCGCAGCTGAATGATCAAAGAAGAGTAGTTGAAGAATTCTTAGAACAAGGGATAACCTGCTATAGAAAGAGGACCTTTTTTATATCTTCACACGACATTGTTTTCGAATCGGTCGAAACAAAATTGGACAGCCATTTGTTCAATTGTTTTATAGCCAATTGTTTTACACCACGAACATACAAGCACTGTTTAAGCATGGTACGAACATAACATTATTTGATATAGTATTCTGTGTTTGAATTCATTTACAATCAACCGCGACGTCGCTCATAGATAATACAGGTTTATTGTCCATATTTAAGTAAAGTAAGTCACCTGGGTTGTACTTCCTATCTAAATGTATATTCCTTTAATAGGATAGCTCGATATAAGTACAAATGTATCTTTTAATATTCATACCTTTTTCAATGGATGCCATTAGCTGTCTGTTGCAATTGGTGTGATGTGATCTTTATCATGCTATAATTGAAATTAACGGCCATTTGTCTAGTGTTGAAACCAAATTAAGATATGAATTATTTATAATGTAATTTGCAAATTATTGAAAATATTTTTATTTAAAAAAATGTTTTCTGAATTGGAAATCATGCTATCCTAATCAGTTTTAATGTAATACTGGTTTTATTTCAGCGATGCTTAATTGAATTCAGACAATACAGTTGAGAAAGTACCATAACTATTTGAAATAACATAATATCGGAGAAGGACGATACCTACACACAGAGAATAAATAAAGACGGTGTTATGGTAAGATTAAGATGACCGTTACAAACGGATATTTTACGTCCCGTCAGACGACATACTTTCGATATGTACACTGCAAGTAAAAATGAACTGTTCTATCAGATTTCCCTTGTGATGAATAGTACATATAAAAGGACCAAGATGGTTCTTAATCCCTCAAATAAGATCACTGCTAAATAATAGCATAGTTTTATGCTCTCTGAAGGGGTAGCATGTAGTTGCCACCTTGTCCGTCCGTCTGTCCGTCTGCCAATCTGTCCGTCCGTTGAGCTTGTCCGGAGCATAGCTTGAAAATCCTTAGAGATAATTCGTTTAAACTGCACTCAGTGGTAAAGGGCATTGGGGCAGAGTGCAGTGCCAAAGAAATATAACTTTGTTTTGACACGTTCTAAAATTATCTCCCCTTTTAGAAACATATTGTCCGGGACATAACTCTAAAACTATAAGAGATATCAACATGAAACTTTGTAGGTAGATAGATCTTAATGAGTGGATGTGAAGTGTACATGAACCATAACTCTTCCTTGCCTTCTTTTGGAGTTATTGCTCTTTGTTCATTAAACCCTTTCCGTTTGGGTTGGATGGAGGGGTTATTATTCTACATGGGGTACTATTCTATGCGAGGGACATTCTTCTACGTGTAAATGAGTCATAATGTTATGTCTTCCCGGTAATAATATTATATGGGGGTGAGTTTACAACGTTACACCGGCTGTCAAATTTAATGTAAAATAAAAGTTCTACAAATTATTCCATTTACTCTTAAATTGTCAGAGAAGAATGTGTGGATATTTCTTAGTTTAAAACATTTTATTTTCATGAACATCTCTAGCTATATCTTTAGCATCTTTACAAAAAATGCATATTACTTACTTTCTGTTATTGTACGGAAATTTCGATAAAATATTTTCGTATTTTGTCGATAGCGACAACACAACCTATATCGTTATCGCATTTGCGTCCTATCGCTAGCCACAAACGGCGCGGTGTTGCACTTTCATCTTGTCGTCCTGTCGGTAGTGAAGCACGCCAAAGGGCGCGCTGTCGTGTAGCACGTTGTCGCGATGTCGCCCTGTCGCTTGGCCCTGTTGCCAATCCCTTCGATTTTAGCCGAGTGACAATGTGAAAAGACGAAAGTCCGACAACGTGCCGTTTGGCGCTTTGTCGTGCTTTCTCTAGCGACAACACGACGCACAAAGGCGTTCCAAATCAGCCACAATAGATATTCGCAAAAATAATTATAAAATTAATTAGTATGTTTTATGTTACATTAGGATATTATGTTGATTCAAATATTTTATGGTAGTTTTCGAAATATATTGTCTGAATTCAATTAAGCATCGCGAATCTACGACTTTTAAATTCAAATTTATTTTTTGAGAGCACGCTTTCTAATTAAAAAAAACTTTACCTTTTTAAATAAAAACATTCTCAATCATTTGCAAATTACATTATAAATAATTCACATCTTAATTTATGGTTTCAGCACTAGACAATTGGTCGTTAATCTAAATGATATCATGATAAAATTACATCATATCAATTACGACAGACAGCTAATGGCATCCATTTAAAACGGTATGAATATTAAAAGGTACTTTTATCGGGCTATTCTTCTATAGGCATATACATTTTAATTGAAAGTAAATCCCAGGTGACTGCCTGAAGTTAAATGTGCATTATAAATTTTGTATATCTATGAAGACAAAAACACTTTAGAAGAATAGCTCGATATAAGTACATTTTAATATTCATACCGTTTCTCAATGGATGCCATTAGCTGTCTGACGTAATTGATGTGATGAGAGTTTTAAAAAATAAAACATTCATATTTTGACAAATTAAATAGTTTTTGATAATTTTATTAGATTTATTCAAAAACAACAAGGGACATTTTGTTACACTGGAATATTTTACTAGACTTAGTCCCCCTTTACAAACTATGGGTCTATAAGGGAAAAGAAATTGACTTAAAGTAACAGTAAATGATTGGTTTGTTCGAGTATAATGACAAAGAAAACAATCATCTATCTGAAAACATAGAAAAAAAAACATATGTACAGAAAAGAAAATGATGATTCTATCGAACATTTCAGACAATGACAGATATTTAGCATGATGCATTTCCAAATGAAAGATGCTATTGTAAAGTGAAAAAAGTGTGCATTTGTCATTAGTCGAGAAAAAATATGCTGAACTAACATTTAGTTGAAAAATATTACCATGCATGAGCTGTCATTGTTCTGTAAAAATAAAATCGCAAAAGTACCTCCATCAATGCATTTCTATGCTTTTTCTCTTTCAATTTCAACTACATTGATGAAATTGGAAATTTCATGAATTATTTTGTAATTTTGTTTGATGCTGCTTGTTTGTTACCATTATCTTAAAATGTTAAATGTTTCTTACACGGTATGCACACAAAATGGCTATATGTCACCGTTTGTTAAGTTTTCGAAGATTTTACAATCGTGTATTTTAAGTAGTGCAATGCTTATTCTGTGACAACAACCCTGCAGACGTCAATCGAGATTTTAAAATTAAAAGTGAATTTGTTTTATTATATTATCATATATAAAATGATAATTATTATTTTATTTCATATAATATAATTACTATTTCGAGTAATTAAAACGAGTAATTGTACTTGCTGCATATCTTTTGTAATATCATTTTAGATATGGACAATTATGTAAGTTGCAAAGTAACATGTCGTTAAATTATATGTTTGTTTTCAAATCGTACAAAATATGTATTCCAGTATTATTAACAATTATATTAACGGATATTGTGTTCTTTCATGATTCATCTTGGAATCACATTTGCCATTATTTAATAAGTTAAATTACATAAAGGAACTTCGAAAACGTACATACAAGTCTTGAATAATCTAAAGGAATTTCGGAAACGTACTGTCTTGTCAATGAGTTCTTGTCATGCTCCCACCTAAACATCTTTGTTCACTGTTTTAATTTGATTTGATTTTCGAAGTAATTCCGCCACTAGGCTCTATTACCATGCTTATTGGTAGTTTATTAAATTGTATAAATGTAAATTAGATTGCATATTTAAGACTTTTGCATTAGGGACTTTAACTTTTTTATTTAAACGATTGTAGTTTTAATTCATTTCAAAAATAAAGAAAGTGCGTTGAATCACATATTGCTTCCGGTTTAAAAGAAATATTTATTATTTAAACTTTTTGTTTGTATATGAATGTAACTGTAAATCGTTATTCGTTGATAAGGATGATTAAAGGGATTTAAAGAAATTATACAAGGGATCGTGTTTACTTATTTGTTTTATTTATTTATTTTATTTTATTCTTTCCTTATTTTTTACAAAATAAAGGGAATTTTAATCATAGAATAGCAACGCAAATAATAAATAACAACAACGTCGAAGAACATGGTAATTGCTTTTAATGAAGTGACTCCAAAAACTAAATAAACAAATAATACTGAACGTTTACATAAATATTTTCTTTTTTCAGTGCATAACAAGTCTAAGCGAACAGATATCAGTCAATTTTTTGTTTACTTAATTTACTTTTACCTGGTGGAATTTTCAATTCTTGTCTGCATCTGAAATAGACGGTTTATAAAATTTAATAAGAAACAAATGACAAAATACAACAATTCTCAATTATGCACTGATTCATTAAAGCACGTTCTAACTTGTGCACATTACTGAACATAATCTATATTGCTAAAATATCTTCTTCTACGAAAATAAAATGAAACACTTATATTTTTGTTACATACAAAATAATTATATATGATTAAGATTAATGTATGAGTAAGGAAAAAATAGAAATCTGTCATTTATCTTCTGAGGTCCTCTTTCTAATGAAGCAGGTCTAGACGAAATTACAACTGCATTACCATACATGTATCTCTTGAATATTTTGGTAGTGTCTTTGTCTAAATCTAATGAACGTTGATAAGCCTGTTACACAAAATCTGACCAATGTTCAACGAACATGTCAACAGTCATGCCCTTAAACGTTTAAATTTCAAGCAAAAATGACAATATTATGAATATTAGCATAAAAAATGAAACGAAGAAATGAAGGCGGTCAATGTTGAGGAGTCATGCACCAAAGTTCCCTTCCTCGTAGTCCCTGCATTCGGCTTCAACTAGGATGTGAACAGTTGCGTTGCTTGCATGGACCACTTTCGTCCATGAACAGACTTAATAAAAAAAGCATGCAATAATTTCATTTTTGCCGTTTTGGTCGATCATCGGGACCCTAGGATCTTAAATCTACTCTCTATATACAAAATGGAAAGTTCGAATCTTATTCAGTTAACAGTGTCCTCGGTCAACCTAGCCTCAAATCTATTGCCGCTGTCCTGAGCATCCCAAACAATGTGAGACACGATCCGAGGGTAGTGAAGAGACGGAGTTTGTTCAAAAGCATAAATAAGACAAATACACATTCAATAAACTCATTTTTAGTATTTTGTAAAATTAACAAATGTTGTTCTTTCTCAATAGCCTTCCAGATCAAATTACAAAATTGTAGACATCTTAACCAGTGTAAAATGGTGGGAAAAAAGAATCGCGAAAGAAAATCCAAGAAAGGCAAAATTGAAAAGGCTCGGTTTAATTGAGCCTGTTCACGGACAGTACTGTCAAGTGCAAATAACCGTCCACGTACGCTAGCACCGGCTAAAGCAGAATTCAACATTTAAACATGAAAATGGTGAAATTTTGAATTTAGAAACATCCGCCGATGTGTTCATAAGGCGGTTATCATGGAATCTTCAAAGTGACACATTAGTGCCATTCCATGAAAAGCGGCGTAAACCTTTATTAATTATTGATAACTAGTAACGTATAGTGTTTAAAAATGTTTTATCTCTTTAAACTAATTAGGGTAGAACAGATGCTAATGTTGTCGTAGCTGTTATTGTAGCTGGTAAGCCCTTTCGCCCTTTGTTGAATGTGTTGCTTTGTGGAAAGACATGTACACACAAATCATGTATTAAAGCAGAAAATATAATGAAATATAAATAAGAAAATTTACTTTTCTTTGGCGATATCAATCGATTTTTCCCAATAGAGCACCGATCATCAGATATTTCGGACAATCCTTTCAAGCTTGTATAAATCTTCAGATTACAAAGTCTCTGAAAATAGAAAATTTCTTTTTTTGTGATTAAATGATAACTACTTTAATTGTTAAACACGCATAGATATGGTGAATCCTGAACGGAAGTTTAACCCAAGTGGTATGAAATTATTACAAAGAATAAATATTGTAGTTTTTTACCCCTTGGACCAGAAAATAAAATTACACAAAACAGAAGTAACAAAAACCTTCTTGCTCATAGAACTCAATGCACCCCTGCAGTAGTCAGATTTTACGAAATAAATATGAAATTCGAAGAGCTCTCTAACTTTTTTGTGTCACAAATGAAACGACATATATTTTTATAAAACTTAAAACAATTTTTAAACTTTAATAAAATTTGATATCTTTTATCGTCAAAATTAAATGCTTAGAAATTCAAATCAACTTATTTATCTGATCTGATTTTATTGAGCAAATTAACATAATGTATTGAAATCCTATTTATGATTTGTTATGGATATTAAATTCAAAATGTATCATTTTCTTCAAAAAATTTCAAACGGTCGTTATTTTCCCCTTATATTCAGGTAACATGAAAATTAATAATTTTCAAAATTGTGTGTGTCAAATTATCGATTTGAAGTATGTTTGTATATGGCAATTTTCTACAACAAATTATAAAATGGATATCTTTTATGTCAAAATTAACCATAGAATATTCGGATATAAGTGTATTTTACTGATTTCTGAGTTACGCCATCAACATATGTATTGCTAATCCTGCACTTCTGGCGCATGGGGACGTGGAAATAAGATTAAATGTATCACTTCTGTTCATACACACGGGTCGGTATGTTTTTCTTATATGTTGTACGATCTATTAAATTCTCATATAAAAATATCGTCGTCTAAGAGCAATAACGGAATTTGTCCTTCTAAATTTAAAGCAGTTGATAAGTTATTGCACTAAGGTGACGATATTTATATTTGCAGAACTTAGCAAGTTTTGATGTCAATTGCCTAACATAAACACAAACATGTACAGATGTAAATACTTAATAGTTAAATGTTTATAATGTGAGTAAAGAAAACTTACATCTGTCACAAGAAGCTTCAAGTATGCATATATACCAGACACAACCTGAAAGCGATATTAAACAATTTTATCGTTTTAACTCATTTTTGAAAAATTAAACAACAAAAAAACAAAACAAAAAAAAATGGTACAAATTTTTCTACAATATCTGAGATTCTGAATGTTATGAAAGCAAGTACCGGATACCAGCAACAGGCTTTTCCAATGATCACCTGCGAAAATTCCTTTGCTATTTCTATAAGAAATAGTTTTATTAATTGCCATGCTATTTCAATTAAGGTATATGTAATATTTAAAATATTACATTGCGGTAGTCACGACAGTATCGAGAGTCCCATTCAAAAAAGTCAGATAGAATATTTTTTTTTACCATTTCTATCTTGTACAATGACAGGCTGCTGTTTTAAATAAGTTGCCTGATATTTGTGTTTTGACTAGTTACCTGTGTCTTCACTTGAAGGATCCGGTATTTATCCACATATTCACTATTGATTAACTTATCTACCATAACTCTCCATTTTATGTCAAATGGATTCTGTGTCGATAACCCTCCTGGCATCAATTTACAACCAGGTATTTTATCAAAACTGAAATAAAGTTACTAGTTCACGTTAAGTTAATTCAAGATCTATAAAAAAACAAAAGTTAAACATTTAATATATTAGTGTGATGAATATTGAATGAGTGTAGGTTCCTTGCTGACTTTGTTGAACGCGTGATATTGTTGATATGCGATATAGAACTTTTTCTCTGTTTATGAAATACTCATCCAATTTACGTGGTCACAAATACTGTACATGTACATGTATTTTAATCACTTGTAAATATCAATGGCAAAATGATATTAAAGTTATCGTTGGGTTTTAAGTTTATGAAATTGATTATATACGTTATTAAAATGGTTTGCGCTACTGTAAAATTCATATTCACCTACAATAAATCTTATGGCAGCACCTTTTTTGTTAGATCTATTGCATCGATAGACTATAGATGAGAAGGTGTTATTTTTCTATTAATTCATTTAATATTTAATTGTTATGAGAAAATAGAAATTGATGTAAACGTTGCAATATTAAAAGTAATGCCCTGTCTAATACATCTATAAATTTTCAATTCAAAACCTATTTAAAAAAGTACAAACTTACGTTTTGCATTTCAAACTCTTTTTACATGAACATGACAGACAAGCTTCGGGGTCAATAATCTTTGATTTAGGCATCATCTTTTTCAGTTTATATTCGCAAAACTTTAATTTCTTTCCTTTAACTGCAAACATTGCAATAAAATATTTTAGAACATATGTCAGGTTTTTCGTATGCACATATACAGTTAAGTGTTAATTAAGTGTTTTCAAGATAAAATTCATAATAATTGCAAATATTGAAACACAGCTTATGATATTGTGTTGTATCAGAATATATTTGATAGAATTACAGTAGTATTGAAATTCTATTGATATTATTGTTAAAAAAAATGTTTGTAAACAATACTGTGATAACATAGTACATGTAGATATACCTGTTATTTTAGAAATAGGTTGAGTAAATTTAATGGTATAAGATTCCATAATCACAGAAGCCACAATTAGAACACAAAAAAATGTTTGGTACGACATCTTGTTTTCCGGGAGAGATCTACTCCAAGATCAGCAAATGCACGACAATAATTGTTTCTCTTAAGATCCTGTTGACATTTGGTCTGGTAAATGTCCTATCAATGTCAAATAGGTCTTATATCTACGTGTCAACAAAATAAACGTGTTGCGTATATTCGTTAATGTAACTATGTCATTCACAATCATTAACCATATGTCAGCTTATAATATTCTCATAGTTTATAACCCTTTGACATTGGTCTATCACAGTATGTTACTCAATAAAACGAGGTTTTCACTTGTGTATTTACAGACATGTATTGCTTTAAGTAATATATTAAAGAAGCTTTTCTGATTAACAGAAATAAAAAGAATCTTTGCTCTCTAACTTATAACAGTCGGCAGGTAATCACATACACATTTGTTACATTTATTACCCATATTTTATGACTTTGAATGTCAATGAAATGGGTTAATTGCTAACCTTTTGGAACCAACAGGCACAACTAAACTTCATGTCGCTTGCTTGAAGATTTAACAGTGAGTCATTGTATACTTTTTATGAAAATTGTGTTGTTTATAATACACTGTCAAGTAAACTGTAATTGCTATATCTGCTTAATTTACTAATGAATAGATATGTAGAATTTTGCTATGAAATGATTGTTAATTATGATTACGTAGGATAAAAATTTGCAAAATCATGAACAATCCTAAATAACATATGAAAATGAACTTTTCTGTAATCAGTGCTGTTTCATGGTATCTTTGCAATACTTGAATGCACATAACTTTAATATTGTTCTCGCTTTTTATCATTAATACGGTACCTCAATTCAAGAAAGTTCTTTATTATAAAAAGCGATACAAATATTGAAATGTATGTAATTTAACATTTAAAAGAACTCACAAAAGGAGATCGACTCTTAAAAAGGAATTCATGTGTTACAATATCGCGCAAAACAGCGTTGATTAAAGACGATTTCATTTGCAAATGTTATTTAGGAAAGTTCATACCGGATACATAAGTTTGTTATTGCACTATCCAATGCACGCAAACTTTCCTAAAACCAATTTGTAGTCGTTAAAAAGCAGACACTAAAAACCCTTGGAAATTTTCAGTTTTGCTTTAATCAATTCGGTCGATCACCGACAAAAGTACGCAGGGTTGATAAAGTATTTTTAAACAATAAATGATAATAACATCATTAAATAAAGCACACTGACTTTATGCAACTGTTTCATATAAACAAGTACATGTAATGCGATATGGAATCTGTATTTCACTGTCATCTACTGGTTAAGAAGTCCTAAATCACCCGGCAGTCCCTGCTCCTGTAATGAAATACAAACTATTATATTAACAGTTTATTTAAATATACTATGTTGTTTCGATTAATTATCGACTCAAGGCTGAAAAATTAATCATTGGACAATACATGGATAGTCCGAATGTTTATGTAAATTAGATACGCCTTTATGTTACAAAAAGATTTCTGAAAGATTCCCTAGAGGAACACAAATCAGGTATTTGACATGTATCCGAATTTTATGTATGAACTTAAATCCGAACTACTCTCTAATGAACATATAATGTTTTCCGATTAGATACAACTTTCTAAGTATATACAATTTGAAACTAAACCTTATTTTTATCCATTTCTTATCTTTGTACTTACAACGGGGGCTTTTCTCAATATGCAAGGATCTCCAGTAAGTTCCGACCATTTTTGCAAGCTTGTGAATATTTGTAAATTACATAACCTCTGAAAATAAATTACCAGACCATACTGAGCACTATATAAAAGATTATAAAAAAGACACATAAAAGAAATAAAAAGAAATAAAAAGATGTTTCACAGTTTGTTCAAAATCTTGAAAAGTGATCTCTCGAAAGCAGAAAAGCTAAAAACATTATATGAAAATTGCAGACTCTGTTTAATTGCGTCTGTTCAGAGAGATAATGCACAACTGCAACAACTCTCACGTGTCCTAGCACCGGCTTAGTGGTATTCAAATCTTCAACACTACTAACGTGCTGAAATCAATGCAAATGTACAGACTGTTATTCCATTGTTATTTTCAGATATGTGTAAGCATTAAATAAGAAGAACTAAAAGTTCACTTCTATACATGTATACTAGTATATCACATATGTAAAATTTATACTTAAGAGAACACATAACTGTAGTAAAGAAAAATATCTTACATCGACCACAAGTAGCTTAAAGTACGTATTTATCCCAGCCACAACCTAGATTAACAAAAAGTAATAACATGTCACTGAAAATAATATTTGTGACTGCATTTTTGCTAAAAACTATATCTTATTAAATATTTTCATTATATTTATCTACAGCAAAATAAAGTTGATTACATTATCTTATGGTCGATTCTCGAAGAAGATTAAACATAGAATGCCACACATGAATATTGTACGCATTTACAATAAATTATTCCAGAACAAAATATTATAATGCTATTTTAAGTAGAATTTTGACCTTTGTGCATTCGTCATCCACCTTTAAGGCTTTTCATACAAAATTTTGAAAGTATTCTTTTTTAAATTCATAAAAATAAGTTTTGCTGCTGATTTATATGTAGCTTTATATGCTTTAAACATGCAAATTATGTATCATACATTCCTATTCAAACACCAGAAACCTTGAATTGGCGTATACAATGCAATTAATTTCTTATTGTAAGAAATAAGTTATTACAATTTCACTCGTTTGATTAAGTTTAGATACGTTACAGATTTGTTTTCATAAGAACTTTCAAAACGCATGAGTTTTTCATGTTTTTGTTTTTTTTTGTTGTTTTTTTTCTGTTGTTTTTTTGTTGTTGTTTTTTTTTGAAGGATTTTTTTCACTTCGTCCTTTACAATGGTCATATTTGAAAATCCGGATATATTTGCCATATTGGGGCCCAATTAAATTAAATCGGGTTAATATAAATTTTTTTTGGTCTAAAAAAAAATTTTTGAGAAAGCTTAAATGCCCCAAAAACTCAATGTTTGGGTTCTTTTAGAAAATAATCTAAATATAAAAGTTTTAATTTCTAAATTAAAATTTAAAGGGGTTTGCCATGTTCGAAGTTTCTTAAGACAATTATTTGACAAAAGAAACCCTTTGAGCTTTTTCCCTTTGGCCCCCTTCGTCGGGATTGGTTTCTCCGTCGTTTTAAATTTTTTTTGTTAAGGTCTTTTTTTTCTCAGCACAAATAAAAGGGCTTTTTTAACTTCAAACTTGGTTAGCATATCCTTTTATTATAAAGGGGTCCCCAATTACAAAAAGGCAAATAATACTTATATTTTGGCAAAGTTATGTCCCTGTTTCAACTCAATAGTTTGCCCTGGGTAACCTGTTTGTTATGGTTTATTTTCTTTTAACCTTTCAAAGTTATTCACGTTAAATCTAACAATTATGATAACTATTAAAAACTATTTAAAATTGGAAAATTATCCTTAAGTCCATATTAACAATTGTTATGTCCCTTTTAGTTTAATCATGTTTAAGGTCCATTGCTAAAAATTTGGATATTCACCTTACCTCGAATTGGAATGACAAGTAACATTTTTATTCATTTTTTATCCGTTATGTTTTTTTAATTGGAATTTCCCGTAACGATGATTCACAAAGATATAAACAAATAGTATTTCTTCACTATTAAATTTGAAGTCTAATTGGCAGATTATCCTAAAAGTCCTCTATTATTTCCTTTCTAGCTTAGAATATTTGCTTTTCTAAAACAAAAAAAATGTTATTCACATCGAACATGAAATATTTGTTCAATCTCATGGGTGGGTTAGTCGCGGAATTATGTCCTAGTCTACTTTGTTTTTATTGCACTATGCGGCACTGGAGGAAAGTGGGCGCGCTGTCTACGGACAGGTCTTGTAATAATTATAATATAGATATACAGATACTGGATACTGTTCAATCTATTGATCTCGGTATAGTTTTAGTCCAACAGATCAATAAATTTAAATTTTGGGTTTTTATCGAAACACTATTATCAAAACTAGAATTATAGGGTTTTGATTAAACCAAAAAATATATGTAACACGAACAACCTTTGCTATGCGATATCTATTTTTTGAAATGATCGCATGTTGTTAAATTTTTATGGGTTTTTTTTAACGATGCGATATATATAATGTTTCAACATACCTGTGTCCTTACTTGCAGGACTCGATATTTACCCAAGTATATACTGTTAATCAATGGGTCTATCAACAGAAGCCATTCTCTACTAAATGGATTCTGGGTATAAAGTCCTCCTGCCAGTGGTTGACAGCCTGGTATATATGTAATGCTAAAATGATTCAAATATATTGAATTGATAATGAATGAAAAATACACATGTATTTACTGAATATGATTTACGTGCAACAATACGAAGAAATAGTTAAAGAATTAGCTATTGCTACAAAAGAAAAAAGAAAAACAATTGTGTAAATGAAAATTATACGATTTCAATCCATTCAGTAATTAACCTACAAAATATAATATTCTTACTACTACATACCCAAAATAAAGACTGTTTAAAGTGCAAAATGATATTTTTTTCATTAACGCGCCTTTAGTGTAACGCTTAAATTTAGTGCGTCTTTCACCATATATTTGTATCAATCAAATGAGGTCACGTCAACATAAATGCACGACCATGCAAGACCATATTTACGAAGACGCAAAATTGGCTTTTATACTGTATATAACGACCGAGTGTTTTAAATAACAGAATTCCCTTGTCATTTATGAGATCCAGTCTCACCGGATTCTTTAAATCAAATACAAAAGCTTACCAAACGTGTTTTAGTCCAAAATGTTGAATAATACTATATATTTTAATGTAAAGTTTGCATGTATTAAATACTCACTCCTTGCATGCCAAACGCTTTTTATTACATGAACATGACAGGCAAGCCTCGGCGTCAAGAATCTTTGACTTAGGCAGCATCTTTTGCAGTTTGTATTCGCAGAACTTAATCATTTCTCCATGTACTATAAAGTTCATAGATTTAAAACGTTAATATAAATCAATTAAATAAATTCTTTACACACAATAAATTCTTACAAAAGTGAATATATCAAGGTAATAATGACATCAAAACATCTATTGATGTTTAAAAATGTACAAAGTTAATTTAAACCATTTTTTTGAAAAAATAGGGATAATGTTAAGCTTGTTAATAGATATGATAGTTTGTCGTACCTATACCTGTAGTAAAAAAAATATAACATTTATTTAAATCTTACAGTGGCAAAAACGTAAATTAAATAAAAAAAGACTGTTTTTACCTTTCCCTTTGGAAATATTTTGACTGAATGTTGCCATATGACATTCGGTGATTAAATTGACAGCAACTATAACATCCAAATAGACAATGTATAAACGCATCCTGTTCTGTTCCCAACAGGCACAAGTAAAATATTTGAAATCAACACACTAACGCTTCCTATATTGATATGAACATAATCATGCTGTGATTACACTTGTTTAAGGAGTTTTACCTGTAATTCTTCATATTAAACACGGTGCATTCACTTTTTTACTGACAAAATTGATTGTCATTTGCATAAAGCTACGTATAAGAGAAGCGATTCCAGTAATTCCAGTCAAATATCGTTTTCTGCCCATGGTAAATTACGGTTTAATGATATAAGTAAGTAATTCAATTTTTTAGCAGATCGTCAGATTATCAGATGTAGTTTACAACTAAAGCTATGCAAATGTAGAAACTTGTCTGGTGACAGATGAAGATAATAATTGAATTTGCCAAATCTTCAGCGATACATTTAATATACGCACATATGATTCGTTTATAAGTAATAGAAAGAGCACCGAAATACGAGGCTATCTGATTTATACGAGGGGGCGTAGACCCCGAGTATTAATCAGAATGCCGAGTGTTTTGGTGTTCTTTCTCTTTTGTATCATAGTCAAACATAAAAACACGTTTCCTGTTGTCACAATATGAAACCCCGGGAAAACGTAACCAATGAACGAGCATCTGAACATCATATTTCTGTCGTGTTTCCTTTCTCTGCCGTCACAATAAGTAAACCCCAGCAATAATGAACCAATCAATGGGCGTGCTTGGGAGTGCGGGTAACTAATACCTACACTTCAGTTAACGCACTGTGCATGTATATGTATACGATTTAACTCTTACACATTTTCAACAGAAAGGTCCCCAAACTATGATACAATTCATGCTTGTATCATAGTTTGGGGACCTTTCTGTTGAAAAAGTGTCAGAGTTAAATGTAAATACATTATACATGCACAGTGCGGGTAACTGAGTGCAGATATCAGGTTACCCGCACTCCACAGATAATGGCCCGTGGATTGGTTCATTTTTGACGGGGGTGTTTAACATATGTGACGGCAGAAAAAGGGAAAGGGGCAGAACTATCATATTCAAATGCTCGTTCATTGGTTAATTTTTTCTGGGGCTTCATATTATGACAACAGGGAACGTGCTGTCATGTTTGACTATGATGCTACGCCCCCTCGTACAAATCAGATAGCCTCGTGTTTCGGTGCTCTTTCTATTACATAACACACACCACATATATTACTTTTACGTATTTTTCCTATAATAACTACACAATAACTTTAATGGTTGCATAATTTGCCTTTTAGATATATTTATCTGTTTTGTCTTGGCGGACAAAAAGCAAAAATAAGTTTCCAAATATATTCTTAATGTATTCTGTATGAATATGAAAAAATAGTCCGGTCACATATATATCAAACAGATAAATATTTATTTCTAGCTATATTATACACTGTATTATGACCAAGATGGAAACGTACTTAAATGAAAATTTATCAAAAGGCATAAATCGTGAAGTAAAAAATTAACAAGAAATGTTATTTCTTGTTTTGTTACGACAAGAGGAATGAAATTTGACAAGAGCAATAATTCTGCATTAAACTGCCATTGCCACTGAGCATTTCAAGAATTCAAGTTTTCTAGAAAATAAATTTTGAGCAGAAGTATGCTGATCAAGTTGGATTTTTTATCACAAAAAACATTAATTGAATATTAATTAAAATTTATATCTATCTCGACCTTAGATTTATCTCGAATTATCTATCGAAAGTCTTGAATTCAAAAAGAAATCAATCAATCAAACCATCCTTTTCCTCAATCTGTATACAGGAGTTGAAAATAGGGACCCGTTTATAACAATGTTAAGCAAGCAGAAAGATAATGAATCTGTGAAAAAAATAGATCTGAAATTCTTTCCCATTTACAAGCATATACTCGTTTACAATTAGAATACAAATATACGTAGGCCATGCCTAACACAAACATGTTATAGTTTGTATATTGTGTCAAGTAATCTACGGTACCCCATGTAGGTTCTAAAATGAATGGTTCATTACAAAATCTATATATAAAATTAACCAGCGTAAACAAGAAAGAAACCGCGATAAAGAAGAACATAATTACGACACTTTTTAAGTCAGATAATTGTTTGTGATAATGTGATTGTGATCCATGTCTTCATATCTTATTTAGTATGATCTAAGTTTATCTCAATTATAAACAATTTGCTGTATTTTTCTATTCCATTTTTTGGTATTTTTTATTGGAAAGCGTTTGTTGAAAACACACCTGAAACTTTACTACCAGTTATATATACATAATCTCACCGCTGTGGGTTTGAATCCAGACAGGAACTTTGGATTCTTTTATATGAAGAAGCTATCCAGCTAGCTCACGGAACGTCAGTGGTTCGACTCTTTACATGTGCCCGTTCGTGTCTGAAAAAAATGCACGGAAGGGCACCTGAAGTTTTTCTCAACAAGTAGAGCTTGAACGTCGCCACATGACCTATACTGTGTCGGTAATACGTAAAACACAATCAAACAAACAATCTAACATATCTACATACATTTATAATTAGCAAATGTTCCATTTAAAGGACGCTTATAGACGATTATGTTGAGAAATATCTATCCATATATTATAAATTATATATTAATGACTGTATTTGTTGGATATATCATTCCCCATATGTCGCCAATAGCTTATATTTGCATAGAATATTCATTATTTCTGTTAATGCCAAGAGCTTGTAAAATAATTATCTGTTTTAAACAGTAAACAATTATATATCATATAAAAGGGAAAGTGCAATTGTGTTCATTTACAAAGCTACATTTACCAAGATCAGGCGGGTATCAAATTTATATAAAACTATGTTAGAATATGGTTGATAATTCTGCATAAAAAAGTATTCATGATTAACATATGTGTGCAACAAGTATAATTTGTCGATACGTAGATGTAAGACTTATCTTATATAAACAGGATAGTTGTTAGGAGGTACTGCAATATGATTTATTCCTATAAACAGTTTGTATCTGTACATTCATCTTAAAACATATTTCTTACAGAACGAGATGTTATTACACAAATTAGTTTCGAATGTTCTTGTTCAAATAATGTTATAATTAAGTTAATCTGATTAAAATCACCACTTTTAACTCTACGCATTAAGATCTTACGGGCAATAGTAGGGTGTCACCTTCTCGTGATATTTCGAACAGCCAATCATCGGCGAGCTTTCACAATTTTGATACTGGTGCTGTTTCTAATTTAAACCGCTGGAAATCCAATACTGAGTAGGTAATTTTGACAATTTCGAGTACAAACATGGCTTTGTCCAGGTAGCATGCATTAAAACTAGCAAAACAATCTTACCCATTAAAAATGAGTCTATTTTTCCCAGTTTATGTTTTTCAAATAACTTCAGTTAATTCTTTTTCAAACAAAATTAAAAAAAAAACTGTTTTACTTCCACGGATAGCGATATCTAGATCTGAACTTAAGTCACATTGGTTATATCCTTTACTTCAGTCAACCTATATTAAAGTAACAGGTTTATTTTTACCTTACTTGCATGTACAGTTTACTGCCATCACAATTATATGTTATTTTATCTAACTATACTGCAAATACTTTTATATATATTGTTCCTATTTAAATAAATAAGATAAGCTACAATAAAAGAAAATAAAATTATGCGAATAAAAAAAATACGATGCTGTCTGTACCAATTATACCTGACGCCGAGACGAGTATGTCATGTCCAAGTGGTAGACATATTTGAAATACAAGGAGTAATAGTCATAGGAAACAAGCTAAAATGTACAGAATGATTGATCGTGCTTTTAAAGCTCAAGCTCAATTTATATTTCAACACTATCATTTATCATCCAATGCTTATTAGTAGCCAGTACAAACCATGGTCAAAACCACATGGTCAAAACCAACGTTAATAAGGTAGAATACCTATTTTACTTGCACCGATCAACCGGTCGTTCTGGCATTTAATAGCATTTAGTCGCCCTTAGAAACGTATGCCATATCATAACTTTTATTTACTTGTTATCCCCTTATTCTCGTATTATTATAAAGTATTATCAAAAGAATTTTGTATGGAAGTCAAAATACCACTTTTTCTTTATGACAAATTGTTCCACATTTAGCACTGCTTACTTCCTGTAAAAAGCATCTAACATGTTTATACCCATTATTTTTTCCCCTTCTAAAGGACAAGAAATTTATGTGGCATGACATACATGGACTTAATGAATATGTAATGATTGAAGACCAATGTTTTGCCTACTTTTTTCTTTGTGCTTAATATCATATTTTGCAAAGGTCCAACCGTTCACAAACGGACTTAGTTCGAAAACAAGGTACACCAATTGCATGTTGTATGGATATATCTATTAAAAAACCCGTTGGAAACAAGGTCCATAGTCCTATCGGTACCTATTTTTTGGGGTTCAGAGTGACCCAATAACAGTTTAACAGTAGTGTACTGTGTTAAACACAGGTTTTCAAAATGATTTCATATATGCAAAAACATCAATAATGGTTACAACCGCAAGCTTTTATTTCTTTGGAATATATTCTTCTTATCTATCATTTGACATTAAATATAAGAATACTTATGTTAAAATAATGCTATTCTTCCAGTTTACCCCAATACATTGTCCCGTAAATTATTACCTTGAACCCAAAACCCCCAAACCTAACATTACTTAAATACTGGGAGTTTCTAAAAAAATTATGGACGTTTTTTGAAAAAATCAAAATATTAGTAAAATGTGTTTGGTCTTGGATAATTGAATTTAATATTTGTAATGTAAATAATTGAATACAGCTGAAGTTATAGCGTCCAATGTGTATTAGATATGTCGCACATTATATTTCCCTTAAGAAAAAAACAACATTGCGTTCTACTTCATCTTTTTCTGAGATCCACATTTACAAACACTTTAAAGAAACTAACCCGCACATTTTAATTGGTTGTTTCATCATTTTTTCTAATTGTTACCAATATTACCTAAACAATATGGTCGACTATGACATACTTCAAGAAATTTTCTGAAAAACGTTGTTTTTAGAAAAAAACACAAACATCATTTGTTCCTGAAATAGGTTTCCTAATTATAAAGGATACGGATTGCCATATAATCCAGTTGTATGCATGTTCCTTTTATTAAGCATTGTTAGATGTGCCACGTGATATGCTACTTAAGATATAAATATCAATAAGTTCAATATTTACTAAATAAACAGCTGAAACGGTTAACAATATGCCAGTTTATTAATAACGATTATGCAGTTCTGTTCATGTTAAAACCTTGCAACGTAATTTTATGTTTTGTTATTAACCCTTACTTGTTTCTTTAATTTCCCATAGGCTAATGAGAGTTTTTCTTACTGCTTGTGCAAGAGTACGAGAGTAGAAATCTATACTGTACATAGGTAACAGTACTGTTTTACAGTATAAAATCTGGTCAGTATTCATTATAAGGCCAAACTGAAGAAGTTTACTTTTTACATAAAATGTGCATTATGTGGGTTTACCCTCTAAATTTCTGGAAGGGGTTTGTTGAAGGTTTTCATTTATATTTTAGACAACGTCCAATGTCTTTTTAAATAATACAATTAGCAAACTTAAACCAACATCAAAAGGTTAAAACAAGTTATGAGAAGATTATGTTAGCATTAATTAATGTGCTTCGTCTGATGATACGTAGATGCAATCCTTACCCGATATAAAAAGGGAATTTATGATAAGACATTGCACTATAGAATATATTCATTTAAACAGTTTTGTTTTATTTTTATACATTTATCTTGGAACATACTTCTTTAATAAAAAGATGTTGTTAAACAAAATATTGTTTAGCATAAGTGTTCTCGTTTCAGCTTCTCTATTCGCGGAATGTTATACCCTTACCTTTACTCAGCCTATTTCTGAGGGAACAGGTATTTTTTACCATACTTATAAAATCTTTTTATGCCAACAGAATTTCAAAAATTGAGTATAATTCTTTATAATTGATTTATTTATCCTAAAATAGGGCAATATTTATTTTCCAAATGAAGAAAAAAAGGAAATACTTATGTTTTGTTCTACAAGTTATAATTGACATGATTGCAGTCAATGGAAAAAAAATAAAATTCTGCGAATACAAACTGACGAAAATGCTGCCTAAATCAAAGATACTAGATGCCGAGGCTCGTCTGTCATGTTCATGTAGTAAAAAGCGTTTGACATGCAAGGAGTAAGTGTGAAATTTTGTAAAGTAGAACATACAGATCCCTGATCTGTCAAATTTTGATTATACAAGAATACAAGATGTAGTTCACTTCAAAATGTCTCTACACTAAAGAACAAGTATCAATGTTGTGGTTAAATTTATTGTAACTTTAATAAAAGGTCAATTTTAGCATGTTTTTCCAACGCTTTTTTTTGTTATGTTCAGAAAAAAATTTAACCTGTATATTTTAGAATTTATTTGAAATTTGAGCGGATTTTCGCAAATTCATTGACTAATTGCACAAAATGAGATCGACAATCTCTATCTTTTTTGCTAAAAGTTTTTTTTTTATAAAATGCATATGTTAAGTAAATGCTATGAAACAGTTTTCATTCTTTTTTTACATAAGTATATTAAGGCTATAAAAAAGCCTAAAAATACTCAAAAGCTTTATATTGTTTCAAATCAAAAGTAAAATTGCAACATCTGCTTTGTTTCCTGTCAGTTAATCTGAATGTCTTTAACAAATATTAAATATTTATGCCGAATATTGAATAATATACATGTATGTTGTCCAACTAAACTAGAAATATAATTGTTGTGCGCGTAATATTTTATGGGCCTTATATTCAACGTCTATACTTTGTAATTATTGTAAATTTATACAATTCAATATACAATTAGTAATTAGTTGATGTTCATTTGTCATGTTATTTATTTCAGAATACCTAGAAAACCAGGTTCTTTAATAATGACAGGAACGCCGGTGATTCAGAATCCCTTTGATAAAGAATGGAAAGGTATGGTAGATGATTTGATTCAGAGTAAATATGTGGGAAAATACCAAGTTCTGCAAGTGAAGACTCAGGTAGCGTATCTAAAAACATAAGTTTCTTGGTTTTAAAAATATCGCAAGCAAAGACGTAGTTTATCTCAAAACAATTATAGGGAAAAGGCTTAAACAATTTCAATTACTGTCACTAATGCTGTGAAGACTTCAGTAACTGTGTACTCAGGCAAATAATTTTACAATGAATAAATATTGCTTCACAAATATCAAAGGCATTTTTGTTGAACGTTATTTGAAGAGCGGGTGTTATTTACAAACTTTACATGTTGACGTTTTTTCTTTATGTTTGTTTTAGGTTGTAGCTGGATATAACACATTTTTGAAGCTACTTGTGATTGATGTAAGTTATTTATCATCACATTATTAATATTTCATTATCAAGTCTAACATATGATTACTTTGATCAGGTGACGGGTTATGATATTTGTTTTAGATTTAGATAAAAACATGAACACCAGTGCATCATATTTCTGTTACACTGGACTGTTTTTAACACAGGCAACAAAAGTTAGAAGAATAAAATTCTGGAGAATATGTTGGATTTTGTAGGAAAGGCATGTCCATTACATCATAGTTTATTCAATTTAATGTTTGTATGTAAGCAATTATGTACATAACATGGCAATTAACACCCAATAGCTATCTAGTGAATAAAGTTGTGTTCTCATATTTCCAAGGCACTTTCAAAAGCAAAAATCAATTGTCAATCTTTATTTTAAGTACATCGTCTGAAAGTGGTAATGTTTCCTATGGCATTTATTAAGTATCTCAACCGTTGTTTAACAAAGACATTTGTCTTAAAAGATATGAAAACTAAAAGCAAAATGGTGAAATAATTTACTTTGCTCTTAATCTGAGTAAAATAACAATGTTTCAGTAAGTGAAATCATATATATTATAGTACAGTATTACAGAGATATATTCTGACGTAACGTTTGTTATAATTGCAGAGGCTTTGTGATCTGACGATTTACAAAAATTTAGCAGGATTGTCCGAGATAACTGATGACACGTGCTCTATTGGGGAAGATTAAAATAGAGAAAAACAGAATCCCTAAAGAAGGTCCAACACAACACAATTGAAAATGTTGCAGGCTCGGTTTGATTGAGCCTGTTCATGGACGGTATTGGAAAGTGCAAGTTACCGTCCACCCCCCTAGCACCGGCTTTAAACAGAATTTTAACATTTAACACGAACAAGGCGAAATTTTGAATTTAGAAACATCCGCAGGCTGTGTTCATACGGCGGTTATTCATGGAAACCCTTCAATGTGACACAGTTAAGCTGCCATTCCATGAAAAGCGGCGTTATGGTCCCCAAGTAAAAAGAATGCTTTTGCCCTAATCGAGAAAACAAGGGGCGGAACTAAATAAAATGGAATTTTGAAAGGGGATCTGAGGGGTTTTGAAGCCTGCATATGTACAGATAACGACGTCCAAAGACAAATTTAAAAACGCAGGCAACAATATCCTAAGGGTGATTACTACAGTATTCAAGCAGGAATACTGGAACCACCCAAGATGAAAATGTCCAAAATAGATGAAACTAAAAGTACCACAGCTTACATGTAAACACAACAACAATGTCGCTGCTGAACGATCTTTCAAGGATTCGAAAATATAACCATCATTGATTATAAGTGTACGGGGAGACTTTTTACAGCCGCCACACGGCACAAATAACACGGATGTGACAATAAAATAGAGAAAAACAGAATCCCTAAAGAAGGTCCAACACAACACAATTGAAAATGTTGCAGGCTCGGTTTGATTGAGCCTGTTCATGGACGGTATTGGAAAGTGCAAGTTTCCGTCCACGCCCCCTAGCACCGGCTTAAGCAGAATTCAACATTTAACACGAACATGGCGAAATTTTGAATTTAGAAACATCCGCAGGTGTGTTCATACGGCGGTTATCATGGAAAGGTCATATATTTTGTATTGCTAAACAGTAAAACAGTTGACCATGGTTTCTATTTAGTTAAATTTCTTCAATAAAAATCAGTCTTTGTGATCACTTAAAAGTTTTTTAACATTATTCCCAAAATGATATTATGATTTCATAACAAAAAATGAGAACAAATAAATCTAAAGCAAATACCAATAGAAATTATAAAATTATTTTTATATAATGGTACGTTATATATAAGTTTTGATTTTCTTTTCTTGTTAAACAGAATAGCTTTTGTTTGAAGCAAGATCTTAGTATGATAAGAATAGGAAAATTGTTCGAGTAAAACTTTTGTTTGTGTTTTATTTAGAGTTCGCATATATTTTATTTCAGGTGCAAGAAGGAATTAAAACAATAAAAATGACTACAGAAACGAGTACATAAAATGTTCATTAATGTCGTACACTTTGTTTAACAATGTTATTGCACAACTAAAGGACATACTATCTAAGTACATGTTCATTTATATTTGCAACGTATCTGGTGTCATTGTACTGAAAAAACCAATATACTTTATGTATATGTTGTTGTTGTTTTTTGTTTGTTTGTTTTTTTTTTGTGTTTTTTGTTTTGTTTTTTTTTGTTGTTTTTGTTTTTCATATCTTTTTTCTTACTGTTTTCATTGCATAAATGTTAAAGTTTGGTGGTTACAGCGGACAGACTTAAGCTCCACTGCGTTTGCCAAAAAGCTATTCAACTGTTTAAATTACTTGCGCTACATTTTACGAGATAATTGTACAGGTGCGCGTGAGACTCATACACAAGTATTACAGTGTTACATAATAATATTCATTCTTTAGATATATTTGTTTCTATCCAATTTTTTGGATTCTATTTCAGGGACAAAAAACAGCATGTTACTAAGTTTCAATAGACAAATAGGTTTATCCTTATTCCAAAGAACAACTACTCGTATAAATGGGTTCTAAACCATTATATTTTAGTTACTTAATATATTTATATTAAATAACAATGCTTTTCTTAACAATGGCCAAGATTTCGAAACTTTCCAAAGTATCACATAGGCTAAAGTATAAACTACCTTTAAAATAACAAATTAACATTTGTATTGACGTTATAAATGTGTAATAATTGAAGTTATCAATGCAATGCACTGAGTATTGAATAGGAATGTGTGATAGGCATATAATTGTTTTCGATTCAAGCAATTTTGTACTGTTTACATTATATGAGCCGCGTCATGACAAAACCAACATAGTGCGTTTGCGACAAACACGGATCCAGACCAGCCTGCGCATCCGCGCAGTCTGATCAGGATCCATGCTGTTCGCTTACAAACCCTATTACAAGTAGAGAAACTGATAGCGAACAGCATGGATCCTGACCAGACTGCTGGTCTGGATTCATGCTGGTCGCAAACCCATTATGTTGGTTTTGTCGTGACGCGGCTCAAATGACACATGTACGGTTTAACGGAATAGAAGACATCGCATAAATACTGGAAACACTGGAATTTCCCTCTGCCCCAAGATGAATGTTTTACGATAACTATAGCAACTACAAAACTGTAACATGTATAGATTATAATCTAAAGTAAAAAGTTTTCGCACAGTTTTAAATTATCAGCCAACTGATAGTTTCAAAGGCAGATGTGTTGCCTATATTTAAAGAGAATCGTTTTCAAGTCCATTAGAATAAATGTACGCAGATTTCAGCACCACTAATAATTATGTTCATAAAATATTCAAGGTACAGACAGCGTGTTTGATATACATATCTTTCTATTATTTTGACAATAAATGTGGTATACAACGTAAACAATATATTTACATTCATTTCTTTCTTTAAGTGACGATGATATGTCGGAGAGACAATCTAACGTTTGCAATGTTAATCTTGCATATTCTTCATTTAATTCCTTGTTTCTACCAGGAACTTCTCTTTAAGGAACCGCAATTTTCATAGAATATGTTTTATACTTATTCCAAGACAATTTAATTTAAATATTGAAAGAAATTCAAGTACATATTTGCATTGCCGGTCATATTTGCAGGTAGTGTGTTATAAACCTATTTGAATTTGCTTAACCTTTATCTGTATACAATAATTTCCTTTGAAACTTTGTGTGAATTTGATAAATGTTGGAATAAGATCCCTTAAACCCGGTTTGCACTTTCACTACAACGGGTTTTTGGGATATTCAGTGGATTGCTTTAATTCTGAAAACCCTCGTATGCGTCGGATGCAATACAGAAAAAATAAACAAAATTGCTAAAGAAGAATGTAAAATGCTACATCGCTTACGACATTTACTGTATATCTAAAATCCTCAGTAGTTAGCGTATAATAAATGGACCAGAAGACACCAGGATTACTTTATTTACTTTACTTTTTGTCTAACGCATGTCTTTAGGTCTATACATTAATTGTCTCTATATGCTGAGATGCTAGGATTTATATAGTCATTTTTTTACTTACTCTGAAAACATTTCTACAAAATTACGTTTGTAATAAAGCTAACCAAATGAGAAGTGTGAATAAGAAATGAATAAGAAATGTTCTTTGAATGTTAACATTGACTGCTTGATTTTACGTACTGAAACCAATATCATAATAAGTATATTAATTATTTTAACAAATACTTTTAAAGAGACTGGTATCTATTTATTTCATATATGCATGGGAATATGTGTCCTAAAGACCTTTATTCATTTAAAATAACATTTCCTCATATAAAGATATGGGATAAGATGACAGCAATTATTGTCGCCATATTTTTATCAATTTGAAAACAGAACATCACTACGATAGATAAATTGATTATCTTACATTTCTGTCGTTCAGTGGCATTTCTAAACAATGAATTCAAAAGTATGAAATTAAAGGTTAATTTATATACAATTACGTCTTGGCAAATTAGTTATATATCTGTAGGTATAAGAGGATAAGCGATTGTTCCAGTTCACAGTCGTTTATTTTATTATAATACATGTTCAACAGTTTGTACATGTACATGTTTTTCTCCCAACTGTCGCCTGACTATTATTTTGATTATATGTAAAGCTACTCAAAATATGCTGCTTTCGCCAATACAAGTGTTATTTGTACATTCAAGTGAAAATGCCTTTTTATAAGGTTTCTCATCGACTAAAGCCACAATCAAACGGGTAATAAAAGTTATTAAAACATTGTGTCAGCAAATGGTTACTTATTGTAAATAACATATTAACATTTACGTAAGTGTGCAACATGTTTTTTTGTTTGTCTTTTTTGTCGACACGTTCATACAGGCCACATCTGACAATAAAAGGATATATATAAAAATCATTCAAACAGGATATATTACAATAGACATTTTTGTTGTGTATAGTAGACTTCGGAAA
The DNA here is from genome assembly GCF_026571515.1 of Ruditapes philippinarum. Lineage (NCBI taxonomy): Eukaryota > Metazoa > Mollusca > Bivalvia > Venerida > Veneridae > Ruditapes > Ruditapes philippinarum. Next base: position 199,149 of record NW_026860568.1, on the reverse strand, counting down.
GGAACATTATGTCATACAAGGTTATTTTGAGTGTTCTTGTTGTGGTTTCTGTGCTCACGGAATGTTATACTTCTAGCTTCACATAACCTATTTCTAAAGGCACAGGTACATATTTTACTATAATAGTGTTGACATATCAATGCTGTCAGTTTTATCAATAATTTTAATGCAAAAACATATCAAAATTAAAGTTTCAAAGAATTGACCGCCATCATGAATAAGTCCTTAAGTAATTAAAATTAACTTTCATTCTATATGTTACATATGCAGTAACTTGTGTTTACAGTTGAGATTTTTTTCTGGAATATATTATCAAAATATTTGCAGTGAATGGAAAGAAAATAAAATTCTGCGAATACAAACTGACAAAGATGCTGCCTAAATCAAAGATACTAGATGCAGAGGCTTGTCTATCATGTTCATGTAGTAAAAAAAGTTTGAAATGCAAGGAGTAAGTTTGTTCTTTGTTTTAGCAATAGGACCACGAGCCCGTACATTTTAGAATGTCATACTTAACACGGCGTTCCTGCTTAGCAAATAAGTGTAATGTTTACTCCAAATTTTATTCATCGTCTTATGACACACGAATAATATATGAATAACATGAATAATAAATGAATAATACTTGAAGAAAATTAAATTTTGGTTAGAAGAAATGTTCAATATGCCAAGGCATATCTTTAATTGTTTTGTTTTTTTCAACATAAAAAACAGCCTAGACAAACCAAGTTAATTTTCAGCACCCATTACTTGAAAGAACTATAATTTTTATACAAGACTTGCGTCATACAACTGTCCATTCATACGACTTAAGTGTTGTTGTTGTTGTCGTTGATGATGATAATAATGATATTGTTGTTGTAGTTTTTCTTGGTGACGATGATGATAATGATGATGATGATGATGTTGTTGTTGTTGTTAATGTTGTTGTTGTTGTTGAAAAAATGTTTTTGTTTATATGATATTATCATTTTGCTTTATATTTAAGCACACTTCTTTTTAATACATTCAGAAGCTTGGTACATGTACATATTTATTTTTATATCAAACGTTTTTTCAAGGTCTTAAATATGATTTATTTCAGTATCACTAAATTACCAGGTTGTAAATTAATGCCAGGAGGCCAGATGACTCAGAATCCATTTGATAAAGAATGGAAAGTTATGGTAGATAAGCTAATTCAAAGTAAATATATTGGTAAATACCAAATTCTTCAAGTCAGGACGCAAGTAAGTAATATAAAACATGTACATCTTAGTTTGAAATATCATAATAAAAGGATTCGTCTAGCACAATATTAACTTTTGACTCATTTATGGCAATAGCTCGCAGTTACTTCTTCTGTCCATGAACTGGCTCCATCAAACCGTTGTGGACGTTTTTAAGCGATTCTGTTATTTTTCTCTGTTTAAAAGATTTGTTCTTTCTATTGAAGTTGTAATGACTGCACTTTATATTCTATGTAAAGTATATTATTTTGCCGAATAAGATTTTACAATAAGAATACATCCTTCAAAAGTGTTTAAGACAATTCTGCTTTTGAAAAGTAGATAATAATATTGCTTTTATCCGATACAATAATTATTATAATACAAATAGATATATTTTATTTTATTTTGAAAAGTTATAGTAAAAAGGACAAATCATATTCTCAAGATATGTTAAAATTGTAATTAGGCATGTTCTTGATGTCCCATATATGTTCAGTATCAATATCATTTGTCAATTGTCTGTTGTTACATAATATGTAATATTGAATAAATAAAGAAATATTGTATTGTTTTGTTTTGTATTTTATTGTATTGTATTGTATTGTTACTTTTAGGTTGTGGCTGGAACAAATACATACCTGAAACTTCTCGCGACCGATGTAAGTTATTTATCGTTACATTATAGGTGTTTCAAATGATCAAGTTTTAAGATTAACAATAATATCTATTTGTCTTACGCATATTTACCAAAGCTAAAGTTTTTTCGGTCATATAACGTTTTTATTGTTTTGGGAAAAGACTGTAAAGTTCTATTTTTTTTTGGGGCCTCCCGGGCTTTTGGCTGGGCGTGTGGGGTTGCGTTTTATTTAACCCGCCCTTTCCCCGTTTATCTTTTTAATCTTTTTTTATGTAAAGATACAGAAATATTAATGCTTTGATACAGAAAAAAGTTTTGTGTAGAATAAGTTACATTTTGCATTTTTTGGGTTTCAAATTGAGCTTAGTATCTATTATTTCGACAAATATCTATAATTTTAACAAATTGCATTTTAAAAAGCAATTTTCCAAAAATTATAAAAAAAATGTAAGACATAATATAAATATATGTTTGTTTGTTTGTTTTGGGTTTTACGTCACATCGGACACTAGTATAGGTCATATCGCGACGTTCCAGCTTTACTGGGGTGGAGGAAAACCTCAGGTGCCCTTCCGTGCACTATTTCAGGCACGAACGGGCACCTGAGTTAGAACCACCGACGTTCCGTAAGCTAGCTGGATAGCTTCCTCACATGAAAGAATCCAAAGTCCCTGTCGGGATTCGAACCCACAGAGGTGAGGGGCAAGTGGTTTGAAGTCAACGACCTTAACCACTCGGCCACGGACGCCTCATATAAATATATAATGACTGACCCACTCTGAATGATAAATTTGGAGAATAGGTTTTGATGGAATTTTAAGTATATCACTCACATATGTCATTGTTTATTTCAATGAAGGGCAATAAGATTTAAAACATTTATTGCATAATGTAAAAAATATTTCTATTTACATTCAGTATCACTGTTTGTGTTGGATAGGCCTTATATCACTGATATGAGCATGCTCTAACACAAATGTTGCCTTTAATTGCAGAGACTCTGTGATCTGAAGATTTATACAAATTTTAAAGGATTATCCGAAATATCTGATGATCCCTGTTCCATTGGGAAAGTGTACTAATATCGCCGAAGTAAAACAGTATATATTTTTGTATGATTACATTAATAACATTGTTACGACATTACAAGAAACAGGAATCTTCAAATGAATATTTTAACGACCTATTGATTGACTCGATTGAGGAGTCACCAAAACTCACGGCAGAATAAACATGTTCAAGAGGATGAGTCTTTTTGAGTAGAGATGTAGAAATGAAAGAAATATCTATGTATATGAGAATAATAAACAGTTTGCTGTTATATATAAATATTTAGATACATGATTGCTGTGCGTATAATTACTATAATTATAAATTGTTTAAAAGACCCCCTCCAAAAAGACAACGCCTACAAATAGTAAACATCTTGCATAGTTGAGAGGTATCCTACAAAGTGTGTATCAACCATTTCCCTGTCCTTAATAACGGTCCAGCCAAGTGGTTCACTATTTTTTTTATAAACTTTTCTTGTCAGAAAGGATTCTAAGCAAAGTATCGAGTATTCCATTATATGACCCAGCGGTCGAATGTATTCTAAACATTTTTTTAAACCTTAAAGCTGCATGCCACATAAGATAAAATATTTCTAAAAAAAAAACTTCAGAAATTGTAGACTTTAAGGGAAGTAAAAAGATTAAAGATTCAAGTAACACCGTTGGGATTTATAATTGTTTTGCAGTTTTTATCACCATATTTATACTGCCTGACTAAAGCAGTAAGGACTGTTTTTTCATATTGTGACCTCTTTTTTGGTAATTTACGTGGAATATAAGACTTTAATTTTAGACATGAACAGGCGCAATCAAACCGAGTCTGCAAAATTTTCAATTTTGCCGTGTTGGGCTTTCTTTAGGGACTCTGTTTTTCCATATTTTAGTAATGTTTACAATGTGTAATTTACTTTTCATTTTCTTTTTACAATTTGCTTTTATAAACAATTTTTGATAAATTTAATGAAAATAAGCAAAACTATGGAGGCTTTAAAATCGCAATCATCAACATTGTACAATACTTATTCCTATGCTGTTTTATATTTTTGATATGTACATCTTATGGTTCTGTAGAAAATTTGAAAATCATGAAATTGTGGTAAAAAAATAACCATGCCGACTGTTTAACAAGTTTGATTTATATGTATATAGAAAAAAATAATTAAAGAATAGAAATCCAAATAAAGAACAAAAAGAATTTAATTTGATTATAATTTTTATCTCAAAGTAACTATATAACCATCATTTGGTCAAAACTGGGCCAGTCACTTGAGTCACTCATTTTCCCATAATCGAGTATAATACAAAGTACATAATAAAGAAACAACTTGACAAACTCTGATGGTTGATTTTAAGTAATAAAATTCGGAAACGAAGATGAATTCTTTGCATGCAAATACATGTATACTTCATGGTGAGTGCTTGAATTGCCTACTGACTTACTTATATCTATTTTAAGCTATTCTTTCAGATTTCGAACAGATAATATTTAAACAAAAAGCTCTTGAAATTTACTCGAAAACATACATTTAATTTTTTAAATTGGTCCCTGATATCTCTATTTCCATAAAGTTTAACCTGTGGATTTAACTTTAACCTGATCTCCTTTCAAATTTCCTTTTTGTTTAGTTCCGCCAATTGTTTTCTCGTTTAGGGCACACACTTTATATTACTTTGGGACCATACGCCGCTTTTAATGGAATGGCACAACTATGTCACATTGAAGTTTCCATGATAACCGCCGTATGAACACATATGTGGATGTTTCTAAATTCAAAATTTTACCTTTTCATGTTTAAATGTTGAATTCTGCTCAAACCGATGCTACGGGGCGTGAATGGTAGGTTGCTATTGACAGTACCCTCCATGAACAGAGGCTGCAACATTTTCAATTTTACTGCGATGGGCTTTCTTTATGGATTCTTATTTTCTCTATTAAATGACATCTCTAAGCCAAGTGACCAGATTTTGAATTTTTTCTATGTGCAAAAATAAAACAATGAAATGGGATTATCTTGAATATTTAGACTCACAGACCTACTTCTGTTGAGTTACCACATGAAAAACATTAAGCTTCGTGGTCTATTGGAATAATGATAAATGATAAAAACACTTCACATATTCCAATGTAAATTACAATATTTATTGTCTCTTTATGTACAATTTTATTTCAAGAAAACACCATGATAAAATCTGTTCGAACACTTGCAGTAAAGTCTAACACTTGCACACTGTATACCAAAAGAGAACTTCAATTAATGCCTTTGAGATAACACTAAAAATTACAGTTCAAAGTCACGTATTTTCCGTTAAATCATGAAAAGTTGATTTGGAGTATTCAAAAAAGATCATCAAAGATACAAAGGTTAAGGAGATAAAAGTTAGAAACCATTTCGCGACATCTGTATCATTATTAGCGCTGCTCTTCACGGAGCGGCGCGCAATTGTCACATTGCAAGTTTTATGATAACCTTCATAAGAAGATAGCTGTGGATATTTCTAAATTCAATATTTCTTTTCATTTGTATATTTTGAATTTTGCTTAAGCCGATGCTAGGAACGAAGACGGTGGATTACAATTACTGTCCTGAGGATTTTGTTACGTTACAAAAAGACCATTAATGTTAAAACAGATTAGGCAGATTGAAGCATCAGAAATAAAAGACGATATAAACATGCATGCTGAACATATGTCTTATTAGTGTAGTGGGAATGCAAAATATAGAAAATAATAAAATTTTTATGACTTTTGTATACTTTGCATCAAGTAGGTTTTATTTTTTTTTTTCAAAAGTATCAATAGGGGGTTTAGCAATTTTTCAAATAGGAAAGGCGATATTTCCCGTGCACGGGAGATACATATGAGTTTTTTTTACAAAGAATGTATATGGAAATTTAAATGATATGGCATGTCCTTGTTGCAAAAAAGAAAACAAGAGTAATAAATTTATTAAAATCAACAGAACAAAATGATAAAAAAAAACTTTTCAAAAAGTAAAGGAAGAAAAAGAAATAAAAATAATCTTAATGATAAGAAATAACAGTAAGCAGGACGTTGAATTGGAACTAACTGTTTGATTTACCAAGTGAGCTACAAGCCTTTTATGTAACTGAACTAGTACGCCTCCGATACAGGATAATAATGCAGATTAAACCCTTAATTGGACTTTTCTATGTTCCGTTATGTCCAAATTATCATCCCAGGACAGTACCAATACTGCCCTTGAGCAGTCTCAAACCGAGCTTGCAACAATTTCATTTTTGCAATTGGGTGTTTGTTAAGGATTCCGTTATTCTCTATTGTTAGACATTGTCTAGCATTTGTTCTAAGGTGAGCGTTCTATGGCCAACAAGACACTCTTATTGTAACGTTCCGCTTAGAGAAATACTGAACGTCATATACAGGGCTTGTTGATACACATTGATAATTGATTAAGTCTAATCTTATCATTTACATTCAAATTTTAAAATTGGAATTAAGTAGAAGTAAAAGACAAAAATATTTTTGTTCGAATAGCCTTAAATTTAGGTCCGTTCAAACAATTCAAATTAGCAGAAATGATTCAGGCAACATTCATAAGGGTTTACTTTTGATTTGATAGGTAAATTGTTTCATTTTATGTGTTATATAGTAACTTGTCTAGCAACTACTAATTTAAAAAAAATATTTTAGAAAGATAACAATATTCCGAACAAGGGAATTTCGTTGATTTCAATCTTAATCATATCTGTTTTAAAAAGAAAAAACAGTATTATAATACCATATGCGATGCACTAATTTCATAAGTTCATACAAACAAGAAAGTCAATATATTCAACTTGACAAGTGATCTCCGTTGCTGTCAGGGTTTCAAATCATGGATGCAGCTGAAATAGTGAGGAAATAAACTAATATGTATGGAACTTGCACGAGCCATATTTATCATTATTACAATAAGTTATGTTAATCTGATTAAAATTTAATATATATTCTTTAATATAAGCTTATAATTGTTAAAAGTTATGCTAACAGATAAAAATCTTATTTAGATTATTAGGCATCTGTCAAATTTTATTTAAACGAAAATACAATTTGCACATGTATCTACATTATAGCTGTCCACTTCATTTTTACGATTTATTTTTCTCCTTTTTTGTCTTTTATCCATTGTATTAGAAATATTTAAACTACAATGTCAATAAGATAATGAAATCATTGTTACACAATTCAACGCTTTGATAGCAACGACGAAGAGGAAAAATTTCTTTTAAAAATATTTTAAATATTTAAAATATATGTTAAGTCTGCAATAAAAAAATGCTTACAATGTGTACAATATGACGTCATTCTGTCTAGAGACAAGGATCATGAATGACTTTCGATCGTTGGTTAAAAGTGTTAAACGTGAAATCACCAATCTTACAAAAAAAAAATTACAAGTAGATTCAAGTATATATTTATCCCAGTCACAACCTGACATAGACAGAGTATACTATTCAAATTTTGAGAGGATATTTTATAGAATGGACATTGAGCAAAAAAAATTAAAGAATCCTTCATTTATAATAGCGCAAAGAAGATAATTACTGAATAGTGTAGCCAATTATCCGACATTTGCCTGAAAAAAGAACATAATTTGCATGTTTACCAATCAAAAGGCTAAATGCAATACTTCACAACAAAAATAAAGTCAACATTAATATTGTACTTAAAGTTTTATTTCAAGATTTTTAGCTAGTTATATGATTTTAAGGTGCATTTTAGTCCAAATAAAAGATGTCAGTATTTGTATGATAAATTCCATACACATTGCAGTTCATTTTATGAATAAATCGGGTTGTACAAATCATTAAGTTATTAATAATTCAGGATAAAGGCATAAATACAAGTGCTTCTTTCGCGTTTTTAATTAATTGTATAAGGATTTATGTCCATTTTATATTTTAACTTTATTTATTTATTTTATCTTATATTTAGATCTAATTCTTTTTCTGCATTAAATGATACCAAGCTGCTAGAGAACATTTCAGTATGTTAAGGACATGCGCAAATACATTTCTTTGGTCCTTCCTTTTGTTTAGTGGTGAAATTGTGGTGAAACTATTTTATGGGCGAATAATATGATCCTATACTGTATACTAGCGACATGACATATTGCACCTTATGACATAAACGCAAAACATGAACACTGTAATTTTACTTAATTAGCAGATGTTGTGCTGACTGTTATTTCTAAAGAGATATGCGTCTTATGTCATTAACGTTTTTCTTTAATTATATAACAAGATAAACGTGTGCCACTCTAAAAAGTACGTTTGTGTGGAATAAAATATCCCTTAATTGCTAATCATTTGCATATTATATCGAAATATAATTGCATCACCTAGACGCTTCATTGTATTTTCTAATGTTGAATTACGGTTTAATGGTGTAAGTTAGTGCAGCTCGATTTCAACAGATCCTTACATGATGATACATAATAAACAGCTAGGATTTTGCAAATCTATGAACAAGTCTGGTGACAGACGGAATATTTATAAAGTTTAAAGGACATTTAGCGTAAATTGTATACATGTATGCACGTAGAATACGTGATTATTTGTTTTTTGTTTCTTGTTTGTTTCTGTCTTTCTGGCATTATATCTCCCTAAATTATCTAATAACTCAGTCAGTGAACTTGTCAACATAATACATACCTAAAGTTTACATTAGAAAGGTATATTAAATTAATGTAAACTAAATCAGCTCTTTCCTAATTAAGAATGGACTTCAGTATGGTAAAAGAAATCACGAAAAAATGTGATCCCTCAGAATCATAAATCACAACAAAATTACATGAAAATTGCAGACTCGGTTTAATTGAGTCTATACATCAGGGATGACACAGTTCAACATCCATCCCTCAAGCCCCCTAGCACCGGCTTGAGCGGTACTGAGGTAAAGGTTCGTTTTCTCCTTGGAGGTGGTACATGTATTACCTTAATCTCATATAGAGAGTATTTGAAGATTAGAAGGGATATGTATCTAGAAGTTTTGTTTAATATGTTTAATAATTTCGTTGTTGTTGTGTTGTTTGTTGTTGTTGTTGTTGTTTTGATAACGTGAACTCATTTTCTGCACTTGTAACTTAATTAACTTTTTCACATCCAACAACTTCTCAAATAATTAAATTTTATTTCCCTGTTTGAAATGATAGAGTGATGAATATTCAACATCTAAAACAAACAGGCTTGTTGTTTAGTAAGCTGTTGGCTAACAAAGTTTAGCCAGCGACCATTCCATTTGGTTAAAAACAGTTACATATGAACACGTGTTTGTTGTCATTCCCATCTGCCGCCAAACTACACCTATAATTTACGAAGATATTTTAGTATAATTCTGTTTATCTGAAAAGAAACTCAAATATTTTACATTAACCAGTGCAGTTGTTTTGTTAATAAGATGCATTTCGAATTAAACCAACATCAAACGGTGATGAAATCATAGAACATTATGTTAGCATATGGTAAGTATAATCCTTAATAATATAAAAGTATTAACGTTTATATGCCGTCGATAGGTAAAAAAAAAACAAGACTACTCTTACCTTAAACGGATATATATATATAAGACAAAATTCCAACAAGATTTATTTCAATAAACAGCTTTGTTTCGTTTGTGTACGTTTGTCTTAGAGTATATTTCCGAAGAGTTAGAAATGCTGGTATACAAAGTCTTTCTGAGTGTTCTTGTTGCGGCTGCTGTGATAACAGAATGCTATACTATTAGCTTTAGTGAACCTATTTCAATTGGAACAGGTATAACGTTACCGTAGTCTTGTTTTCATTTTAATCCTACAGTTATATATCTATTGAAATAGAATTTCGTAATAAGAGTTTCATATTTCACTCATTTTATAAATTAGTTTTGAAATACAGAATGATAATATGATATACTTCAGTTAAAATTGTTTGTGTGTAAAATAGGTTATTAAAACAGTTTATTAATATATAGTAAATGGATATAAAATAAAGTTCTGCGAATACAAACTGACAAAGATGCTGCCTAAATCAAAGATCCATGACGCCGAAGCGTGTCTAACATGTTCATGTAACAAAAAAAGTTTGAAATGCAAAGAGTAAGTTTTTTTACAACTTATCTTCAAAGAAACAAGCTCAAAACAGAATTTGAATTCATCATACTAGAAGACATTTTGTTTAAAAAACGTAGCACACACAACGTTTGATTTAAAATTATATCCAATGACTTTAAAAAAATATTTTTTGTACAAATCTATTTTAACTTTAACAGCGGGTAGAAGACCTGATAAGTCATGATCAAAATCAGAATTCATTAAGTAGAGGAACCATAAAAGCTATGCCTTAATTATAACCAAAAGTTTTTATTGTAATTACAACTCTTTAAAATTTAACAACAGTCAATTCTTACCAGCCCTGTACAAAACATAGATGTTAATAACAAAATTGAAGCTAAATCATTTTCATGATGTGCAGTTTTTAATACTTTTATTAATTTAACTGAAAAACTATTATATTAAAAAGCTACATTTTGTTTTTATTGGTGGTGATGCATGCTTTCACTTTATTTCAGTTATAATAAAATACCTGGTTGTAAATTGGTGCCAGGAGGGTTGTTGACCCAGAACCCATTTGACGAAAAATGGATAGTTATGATTGATAGGTTAATTAAGAGTATATATGTAGGTAAATACCGAGTTCTACAAGTGAGAACCCAGGTAAATGTGTCTTTTTCATAGTAATAGTTAGATTATTTCATCTATGTTATTCACAATACATGTACATACATATTTTACAAATTTACATTTTATCAATTTAAATATTAAATATCAAAGAAAATTAAAAGAAAATTTAAATAATAAAGCATGTATTGGCAGCAATATACACATTGTTTTTCATTATTAAAAGTAAAATTCAATTATCACTGTCTGGCATAATTTCATACGTGATGTCTGGCAAATTATTCATAGCAGAAACTAAATCAGCCCTGGCTGGCAATCAAAGATAACATGTTTCTCATCTTCAACAACAGCTTGAGCATTAAAACAGGAAAATCTTAGTTTGTAAAAAAAAATCATAACAAATAAACACTCCATCCGAAATAGTTTTGCTCATGTATGCTTTATAGGCTGCACATAATTAAAAGCACACAATAATAATAATAATAATAATAATAATAATAATAATAATAATAATAATAATAATGATAATAATAACTTTGTTTTGGAGATTTGACATGTAATTATTAACTTAGGCAAATACAATCAGATTGTACAATCAGAATAATTCCTTCAGAAATATTTAACGTGTTTTCGATGCAATCCTGTTGATGAATAAAACACATACATGTATTTTTCGCCATACATTACTTAAGAAATTGTAGTTCAAAATGCATTTTATGATCTGATGCTTTCTATATAAAGCAGTATACTTCACTTTTAGACTGTGACTGGGGGCTGGACGAATATATACTTGAAACTTCTTGTAATCGATGTAAGTAATTTACTATACAATTTTAGTTCCTTTTTTAAGTAAAAAGTTAAGCTTTTGTCATGGGCTCGTCGGCGCTACTACTGTACGGGTACAATGTCATATGTGATAATTTCACGCACATAAATTAATTATTTTACAGTTCGCGATGATCTACCTTAAATCATCAAATGAATAGGATACATTTGTTTATTTAAGAAAGATAAGTCTTTTGAGAGTTTTGAAATTAACTCAATGAAAACACATCAATAAAAACAAACACAACTCTTTTACGGTTTAAAGCCTTGAAAATAAGTTTAAGAGTATACTTTAAATCCAAAGTTATATATAATTAGACTTGATTGTATTTATGGAATGTTTATCAGTATTGCATTTTTGATTGATTTCAAATCGTTTATTATTATTGAATTTTTGTTTCTTACAACCCTATTAGGAAAGGACTGTTTTATAAAGATGTTTTGTTTAAGATCTTAATAACTGTTCTTAACTTGTAGACATTCAAGAATTTTACGAAACTTATTTCCCCCATCATTTCAAAGTTGTTCTAATTAAATGATGAAAAAGAAAATATTTGTTATTTTTGTTATTTATGGTATGACTTATTGAATGCCTTTGTTTCAAAAGCTGAAGTGTGCACAAATAGTTCATGTGGGGTAAACTTAGTTTCAATCGTTGATATAGTAGAAATTTACGACTATAATAGATTCCATCAATATTTGAATGATATATGTTTGCAGAGACTTTGTGATCTGAAGATATTTGACCCTTTAAACGGAATCATCCAGATAACTGAAGACCCTTGCTCACTTGGGAAAGTGAAGTGTTCTAAATGTAAGAAATATAGCAACGTCTTCTGATGTTGTTGTTTTCTTTGTTGTTGTTGTTGTTTTTTGTTGTTGTTTTTTTGGAGGTTTTTTTTTTGTGATGAATAACAACAAGACTTATGAAGTAGGTTGTCAGTAAAGTCTGTTAATAGTATTTGTAGCGTACGTTCTGTATATAAATACAATATTGACGCTAAACAATCGGTACTTTATCTTTTTCTACAACCATTGTACTAGTATTTAACTAGAAAAAGACATTAATACTGTCATGGTTTTCCCATTGGTTTCTATTTGCTTACACGTACATGTATTTTGCTCTACAACTAGAAACGTGTCATAGATATAACTACAAAAGAATGCTTGTTAAGTTTCATTGATATTTTTGTTTTAAATAATGAAGATTTGTAATTAGGTAATTAGATAAGAATGAGTATTGCCTGGATTAAATGAGATTATTCTGAAATTAATTATCAAGATAATGTTCTATTCATATCGATTTCTGTTTCAGGTAAATAATTAAATGAAACTACATCAGAAATAAGAATGGTCATTGGTCAATGTCGTTCTTTGTTTGATTGTACTATTAAAGGAAATATCTATGTCTTTGTTCAGTTGTATATTATTAGTATTTGGTGTCGTCTCATGACAATCGTCTTACACAAAGGCTGACTTAAAAGCAAACATTTTAGAGGAACTATTTTGGAGCATATTTGACGAGTTGCTAAGGCTTTTCGTCTTTAGGACACCCCCATCATATCATGTCATATAAGGAAATTATCCATTTAGTTATTTTTAATTATAATCAGTCTAAAATTTATTTGAAAAAAGAGTGTTATATAGAGTAGAAAATACAAATAATATGTTTTATCTTTTTGGCTAAAAGCCACAGCTTCATTTCAAAAAATATATGTATTGCTTGAAGACGGTATTCAAAACAGCTTTTAAAATTGTTAATGGGCTTTCTTAAATCTTCCTCTTAACAATCTACTATATTCTTATGTTACCTTATAGCGTTTGGAGCCTATGTGTACGAGAAACCAGCTGACCGCAAATTTAACATGCATGTACGGACCAGTTGATTCGTGTACCTACGACGCATACCCAAGACCACTATACCCGGAGCACCCACCTTAGCAATCGCTTCCAAATTGACACAGCTATTGCTGCTAACACCCCTAGTACACATATCAACTTATTATACTGTAAAGACAATTTTTTGCATAATTGTGACCAGAGCTGCATCAGTACTAAAGGTGTAGTACTTAAGTACCAGTACCAGTACTTGGCAAATTATGCAGTATCATTACCAGTCTCAGTACTAGATTTTAGCTCTGTACTGCAGTACCAGTATATTTTTGGGGGAAGTAATTAAGTATCAGTACCATTACTTTTATTTATTCATCAAAGTTTGAAAAAATACACAGTTTCAAACAATAATTGCAAATATTATTCAGTAAAGAAATAAAATCGTAATTTACTTTAAAGTTAACATAACATTTTTACAACTTTAATGTTTTAACATACTTTTTACAAACAATATTTACAACATATATTCATGTCCTATCTTATTGTTTAGTAACCAGTCAACTGTAATACAATGCAATCATCTATCATTTAAAACACAACAGTCTTTTGTTGCCTTTCACACCTTCACACCTGTGTTCAATTTATACCAAAGTAAATAACAACTTTTTATGGTGCTAACAATGTCACTTGAAATAGGATTATTTAGAACAGAAGAAATTAACTAGTTATTATTTTGGTATTTTACTAGTAAATACAAAGTAATGAAATATTTTAATAAGGATATTTTAGGGTTAAGAGTTATTGAGTCTGTTTATCTCAATTTAATTTTTACTTAAAGTATTTGGTGCTTTTTTATGATGAATACTATGTTAACATTTGAAGGAATATTGCAGCAAATTATCTATAGATTTTATAACTTACTTTTTCACAAAAATAAAATAATGTAATTGACAGCTTTATTTAATGAGAAAAAAATGAAGCTTTTTTTATCAAAACCAAAAGTACTGCTCAGTATTGCAGTAGCAGTACCATTTTTTAAGATAGTAATGCAGTACCAGTACCATAAGTAGCAAAATTTTGTAAGAGTAATTCAGTATCAGTACCAGTACTAGCAAAATCGCTGCAGTACGTACTGCAGTACCAGTAATGCAGCTCTGATTTTGACCTCTTTTTCGACCGGAGGCCGTCTGATTTCACCTTGACTTCCGCTAAAATTAATTACTTTTTAACACAATCTCATGGTTTCAAATTTTCTACACAACCATAAGATGATGCTTCATATCAAATATATAAAAAAGCATAGGAAAAAGTATTATACAATGTAGATGATTGCGATTATAAAGCACCCAGATTTATGCTAATTATCGTGAAAATTTTGAAAATGTTTATAAAGTAGATTATTGTAAAAAGGACATGCCTACTGTTTAACCTTTTTGATTTATATTTATATAGAGAAAATAATAAAAGGATAGAAATACAAACAAAATACAAAAGGAATTGAATTTACTTGGAACTAGGTTAATTCTATGATTATATCTTAAAGTAACTATATTACCATTTTTTGTTTCAAAACTGGGCCCGTCACTTGAGTCACTCATTTTCGCATAAAATACAAAATAAAGAAACAACTAGCCTAACTCTGATGGTTGATTTTTAAGTTATAAGATTCGGATACGAAGATAAATTCTTTGCATGCAAATACATGTATACTTCACTGTAACATTTGTTAAGTGCTTGAATTGCCTACTGACTTACATATACATTTTTAAGCTGTTCTTTCAGATTTTGAACATATACATTTAATATTTAAAAAAAAGCTCTTGAACTTAACTCGAAAACATACGTTTTGATTTTTAAGTTTGTCCATAAACATGAAACCTGGATTTCCAGTACGTTTTACGAGTGGTTTTAACTTTAACCTGATCCCCTTTCAAAATTCCGATGTGTTTAGTTCCGCCCATGTTTTCTCGTTAAAGGGCATACGCTTTATATTACTTGGGGACCATGCGCCGCTTTAAATGGACTGGCACAACTGTGTCTCATTGAAGGTTCCATGATAACCGCCGTATGAACACTGCGGATGCTTCTAAATTCAAAACGTTTAAATGTTGAATTCTGCTTAAGCCGGTGCTAGGGGGTGTGGGCGGCAATTTGCACTTGACAGTAGCGTCCATGAACAGGATCAATCTTACTGAGCTTGCAACATTTTCAGTTTTACCGTGTTCGGCTTTCTTTAGGGATTCTCTATTAAATGACATCTTTTATATCCGAGTGACCAGTTTTTGATTTTTATTTCAGAATCTTCTATGTGAAAAAATAAAACAATGAACTCGAATTACCTTGAATATGTAAACCCATTGACTTACTTCTGTTAAGTTACCACATTGAAATCATTAAGCTTTGAGATTTATTTTGAGCACTTAAAAAATATCATCAACGTTACAAGAGTTAAGGAGATAAAAGTTAGAAACCATTTTGCGACATTTGTATCATTATAAGCACCGCTCTTCATGGAACATCGCGTAATTGTCATATTGAAAGTTTCATGATAACCACCATAAGAAGATAGCTGTGGATATTTCTTAATTCAATATTTATTTTCATGAGTTAATTTTGAAATTTGCTTAAGCCGATGCTAGGGACGTGGACGGTAGATTGTAATTACTGTCCTGAGCCTATTGTTACATTTCAAAAAGACCATTTACAATGTTAAAAAATAGATTAGGCAGATTGAAGAATCAGAAATAAAAGACGGCATAAGCATGCATACTGAACACGTGCAAAATGTCAGTAAAATTATACAACTTTTATCATGAATAAATTTGCATCTTAGAAATGTTTTATTTGTTTATTTTTAAAAGTATCACTAGTCCTGAAAACACGTTTAGCTATTACGTTTCAAATACGTGAAAGGCAGTACTTTTGTGCACTGGCAGATACATATGTGTATTTTGTACACATAAAAGTATGGAGATTTAAGCACATGGCATGTGGTTGTTGCACAAATAAGATAAAAAAAAGAAAACAAGAGAAATAAATTCATTAAAATCGACAGAAAAAATGACAAAAAAATGAGAAAAAGTAATTAAAAAAATAAGAAATAATAGTGGGCAGGACGTTGAATTTGAACTAACTGTTTGCTTTACCAAGTGAGCTTCAAGCCTTTTATCTAATTGTAACGCCTCCGATGCAGGATAATAATGCTTAATTGGACTTTTCCATGTACCGTTATGTCAAAATCATCATCCCAGGACAGTACCACTACTGTCCATGTACAGTCTAAAGTCGAGCCTGCAACAATTTCATTTTTGCAATTTGGGTGTTCGTTAAAGATACCGTTATTTATTTTGTTTGACTTTGTCTAGTATTAGCTCTAAGATGGACGTTCTATTGCCAACAAGACACTCTTATTGTAACGTCCCGCATAGAGAAATAGTGAAAGTCGTATAGAATGACTTGTTGATACACAATAATAATTGAATTAGTCTAATCTTATCATTTACATTCAAAAGTTAAAATATTAAGTACAAGAAAAATAACAGATTTTTGTTTTTTGTTAAAATTTAGTTTCGTTCAAAAAATTCAAATTTGCGAAATTATTCTGGCAATATTCATCGGGGTCTACTTTAATTGAAAAAAGTAAATTGTTTAATTTAATATGTGTTATAAAGTAACTTGTATAGCTACTCCCAATTTACAAAAATATTTTATAAAGTGCCAATATTCCGAACAAGGGATTTTCATATCATAAAACACCTGTTTGTATAAGAACAAAAAGTATTAATAATATCATTTGCGGTACACTGATTGAATTATTTTCATACAAACAAGAAAAGTCGATGTATTCAATTAGACCAGTGATCTCCATTGCTGTCAGAGATGCAGTTGAAATAGTGATGAAATAAAGCAGTATGTATCAAAATAGCTATAGTCATAATTATCATTATTATTACAATAGTTGATTTAAAATTGATTACAACTTTAAAAAAATTCGTAAATATAAACATACTAAAATAATTTTTATAAATTGTTAAAAGGTATGCTAATAGATTATTAGAGATCTGTCAAAATTTTCTTTCAAACGAAAATACGTATCTACATTATATAACATACTTCCTTATTTTTACGGTATATTTTTCTCTTTTTGTCTTTAATTTATTGTTTTAAAATAGTTTAAAAGTACATGTAAATAAGATAATGAAATCGTTACTACACAATGCTAAAATACTTACAATGGATCAAATTAGTCGAGCTAATGATGTAAATAATGATAAATTAAACGCTTAATGTACAGTTGTATTTTAATAAGAATAAAATGAGTAACAGTAAAATAATATCAAATTCTTTTTTCTCCTCCATTCAACATTTTCATAGAATGTAAAACTTTATCACCTCAATACAGAACAACGCTTAAAAATATCAACGACGATGAAGAAAATTATCTTTTAAAAATAATTTTAATATAAAATATATGTTTTTGTCCTAGTAAAAAATGCTTACAGTGTGTACAATATGACGTGCTTCTATCAAGACACAAGGATCATGAATGACATTCGATTGTTGGCTAAAAGTGTTAATCGTACAAAGCCTCTGTAAGGAGATATGAGATCAGAATTTACAATATGATGCCACTGTGTTATATCATACCTTGACAACAATACTGGTAACATCAAGATTATTACTAAAATTAATTGAAATAACCATTCAGTAAACAAATATTATCAATGACTGACATTCGGATCATTTTAGAGTCAAACTAGCAAAGAACTATTTTAAAGATTTAGCCAACTGACCCTTTGCTGGTTAAGTTTCATTATGATTGAATCGAAAGTAATGAATAATTATTCTGTCTAACATTATTTTCATAGACCTTACTTATAAAAGTGACCAAAAGACTTACATTCATTACAAGTAGATTCAAGTATATATTAACCCGTCACAACCTGACAAAGAAAGATTGCTACCATGAGAATATATAGATGATATTATTTTAATGGAAATTGAGCAAAACATTTAAGGAATGCTTCATTTATAATAACACAAAGATGATAATTAAAGAATAATGTAGCGAACTATTCGACATTTGTCTGAACAAAAAAAGATAATTTGCATGACTACATATCAAAAGCCTAGATGTCATACTTCACAAAAAAATAAAGTTAACTTGATTAATTGTAATTAAAGTATTATTTCAAGAATTTTAGCATAGTTGTATGTAAGACTTATACAAATAAAAGATGTCAGTAATTGAATGATGAATTCTATACACATTGCAGTTAATATTTTAGGCAACGTTCTTAAGAATAAATCATGTGCTTCTTAAATGTTTTGTGTAAGAATTTTTTTTTATCTCAATTATTTTTTTTTTTCACATTTTTGTTTTTGCTGCATTAATGATATTAGCTGCTGGATTACATTTTAGTACGTAAAGGATTTTTTGCCAAATAGATTTCTTTGGTCCTTCGTTTCGTGGTGTAATTGTGGTGAAAAATAAATTATATGGGCGAATAACATGATCCTATACTTTATACTGGTGACATTACACATCTGTGCATAAACAATTTACAGACTCCTTATAGGTAAAAGACAAACATTCAGAAACTTAATATTTAAAATCTAAGATTAAGATTTAAAATCTTTGCCTATCTTTGCTTATCTTCGCAATCATTTATGTTTGACATCATATAAAAATTGTAAGAAATTAATGTACTATCCGTGCCTGCAGAACCTGGTATCTACCAACATATTAACCCTGAATCCATTTATCAACCATAACTTTCCATTTTTTATCAAATGGATTCTGCGTGAATTTACCTCCTGGCATTTGTCAAAACCTGGTTAACTACTTATTCTGAAATGAATACAATTATGTTCAATTTATATAAATATTTTGTTAATTTCAACTGAAGATCTTTACACGGATTTAAGTGAATCTGAGTACATGTAGTTAAAGCCAATGTTTTGATGTTATTATTGAACAATCTTGAATATTGACAAACACAGATAAATCAAACCCATTTTTGCAACTTAAAACAAAGCCAGTATCAATACAGTAGTCATTGTAAGCATTTTATGTTTAATAAGAGCCCATCTGCCCGTTATGTCATAAAAACAGCTTTAGTTGTCGAGTGCGTACCCCGGACATGTCACCAGTCAAGCACTACTTACTGGGTTAATTTTAAAACACAAAGTGGTTATGCAATATCCACTGTGTAGGACAGTAGGTAACTGTACAGTGGTTATTGAGCACCTTAACACACAGTTACCTGAAACTATTATAAAGGAGGATGTATCCCAGATAAGTGCCTCACGCATCTTAGCACACTTTCTAGTCGTTCATACGAGTACAATAGACATTTGGTTGTACTTATTTTATTATATCCGAGTATAAATACTATAGATATCATCTGCTTTATAAGCTGTCACAAATGTAAATGTACAATTTGACATACATCCTAAAAGCAACAAATATACATACATTTTGTATAACAACAAATAGACATAATTCTAATAGCAACAAATAGACATACATTCTAATAACACAAGTAGACATACATTCTGATAACAACAATTAATTAGACATAATTCTTATACCAACAAAAACACATACACACTAATAGTAAAACAACAAACATACATACATTCTAATACTAGTAGTAATAACAACATATATAGACATAAATTGTAATAGCAACAAATAGACATACATTCTGTTAACAGCAAAATGATATACATTTTAATAGTAATAACAAACATACATACATTCTAATACTAGTAGTAATGTTTTCTATTACAAGTTCATGACAAACAAGTCTAAGCATCACGTATCTTTGATTTAGGCAGCATCTTCGTCAGTTTATACTCGCAGAAATGTATCATTTCTCCATTTTCTACAAATATATAATGCAAGAATTTAAAAGCAAAGTTTAGATATTTACTGAAAATATCTTAAATAAAATTAATAGTTTTTGTCTTTGGCACCAAAAGGCACTATTGATGCTAACAAAAATGAAATTGTAATATCAGCACTTTCAATTTTTATTTGATTGCTTTAAAAATCATTTAAAACAGATAATGTCAAAATAAAAAAGTTAAAGAATAGCATACCATTTCCTATTGAATTTAATGATTTGAATGAATGGTATGATATAACATTCCGTGATTAATTGACTGCCACAATAATAATCAAATATGCTTGATATAAAAACATTATGTTTGTTATAGCAAGACTCAAGTCCATGTGAGTTCATATTAACGCAAAACATTAACCCTGTAATTTTATTTGGCAGATGTTGTGATGAATGTTATTGCTAAAGAGATTTACGTCTTATGTCATTAACGTTTTTCTTTGATTCTATAACAAGATAAACGTGTACCACTCTCAAACGTACGTTAATATGGATTATTATATCCTTAATTGCTTATCATTTGCATATTATATCTATATATAATTGCATTACTTAAACACTTCGTTGCATGTTCTAATGTTACACGGTGAAGAACGGTTTAATGGTGTAAGTTAAGTTAGCACTGCTCGATTTCAGCAGATCTTCATACATTATCATAAATAATATACACCTTTGCAAATCTATGAACAAGTCTGGTGGCAGACGGAAGATTTTATAAAGATTATAGGAAATTTAGCGTAAATTTTGTATGCACGTAGAATACGCGAAATTATTTGTTTGTTTATTGTTTGTTGTTTGTTTCTGCCTTTACATCATATCTCTCTGAACTAGAAGTTTCACAAATTTCATTCAGTATGTGAACTTGTCAACCTGAAGCACAGCTACAGTTTATATTAGCAATGCGCATTTGATGTTTATTAAATCAGGTCTTTTTTATTTAATAATTGGCATCAATATGGTAAAAAAAATATTTGGAAAAAAGTATCTGGAAAAAAGTGTGATCCCTCCGAAGCATTGATCACTACAAAATTACATGACAATTGCCGACTCGGTTTGATTAAATCTGTACATGAGGGATAATGAAAAAGTGCAACATCCCTCACGCCCCCTAGCACCGGCTTGAGCGGTACTCAGGTAAAGGTTCCTATTATTTTGGGAAGGTGGTATTACCTTAACCTCATCTATAGGGTATTGGAAGATGAAAGGGGATATGTATCTAGAAGATTTTTATGTTTCATTTTTTGTTGTTGTTGATGTTTATAACTCATTTACTGCACATTTAATTTAATAAACTTTTTCACATCCAACAACTCTTCAAATAATGAAATTTATTTTCTTTGCTTTTATGAAATGATAGAGTGGTGAATATTCAACATCTCCAAGAAACAGGCTTGTTGTTTAGTTAGCTGTTGGCTATCAAAGGTTCGCCAGTTTTCATTTCATTTGGTCGTTACAGATGTGCATAAGTTTAAGCCCAACTGCCGCCAAACTACACCTAAGATTTACGAAGATATTTTAGTATAATTCTGTTAATCTGAAAAGCCACTCAAATATATTGCATTAACCAGTACAGTTTTTGTGTTTATAGGATGCATTTCGAATTAAACCAACATCAAACGGTGATAAAATTATAAGAACATTATGTTAGCATATGGTAAATATAATCTTGAATAATATAAAAGACTTAACGCTTATATGCAATCTATAGGTAAAAACAAGACGTGTCTGACATATTAAAGGACAAATTCCAACAAGATTTATTTCAATAGACAGTTTTGTTTCGTTTGCGTACATTTAGAGTTAGAGTATATTTCCAGAGTTAGAAATGCTGGTATACAAAGTCTTTCTGAGTGTTCTTGTTGCGGCTGCTGTGATAACAGAATGCTATACTATTAGCTTTAGTGAACCTATTTCAACTGGAACAGGTATAACGTTACTGTTGTCTTGTTTTCATTTTAATCCTACAGTTATACTTTTAATGAAATAGAATTTCGTAATAAGAGTTTCACATTTCATTCATTTGATAAATCAGTTTTGAAATAAAGAATGTTAAAATGATACAATTCAGTTAAAAATTGTTTGTGTGTAAAATAGATTATTGAAACATTTTATATTAATGTATAGTACATGGAGAAAAAATAAAGTTCTGCGAGTACAAACTGACAAAGATGCTGCCTAAATCAAAGATACTTGATGCCGAAGCGTGTCTAACATGTTCATGTAACAAAAAAAGTTTGAAATGCAAAGAGTAAGATTTTTACAACTTATTTTTCAATAAGAAACAAAGTCAAAACAGCATTTGAATTTATGTATCATGCTTGAAGACATTTCGTTTAAGTAACGTAGCACAACGTACGTTTTATTTAAATTTTATCCATTCATTAACAATAAAAATGCCTCTAGAAAAATTATGTTTTGTACAAATGAGCAAAGCAGTATCTATTATAACTTTTACAGCAGATAGAAGTCATGATCAAAGTCAGAATTCATTAAGTAGAGGAACCATAAAAGCTATGCCTTAATAATAATCAAAAGTTTCTGTCTTTATTATTGTTACAACTCTTTGGAATTTAACAACAGTCAATCTTACCAGTCCTGTGCAAAACATAGATTTTAATAGTAATAGAAAGTTCGTTTTTATGATGTGGAGATTTTAACAATTTTATTAGTTTAACTGAATAACTATTGTATCAAAAATCTACATTTTGTTTTATATGGATCTTAAATTGATGGTGATGCATGCTTACACTGTATTTCAGTTATGATAAAATACCTGGTTGTAAATTGATGCCAGGAGGATTATTGACTCAGAACCCATTTGACAAAAAATGGATAGTTATGATTGATATGTTAATTAAGAGTATATATGTGGGTAAATACCGGGTACTACAAGTAAGAACGCAGGTAAATGTGTCTTTTTCATAGTTATAGTTAGTTATTTTATCTATGTTACTCACAATATGTACATGTGCATACATATTTTACGTATATACATTTGATTAATGACCTTTATATAAACATTTCTTTCCAATTTTATGACCTAGAATTTTTTTTCCTTCTATCAATTTGAATATTGAAGCAGGTTTTGCCAGCAATTATAATTTCTTTTCGTTATAAAAAAAACTCAAATAAGAAAAGCATTGATGCAAAGCATCAAAGGGCGTCCAAGCAAGAAATGGAGCAAGTGACGATGAACTGGTAGACATCTGATGACCAGATATCTTCTTATAAACTTTTCAATGGTTAATTGGATTTTACAAGAATTGTATATCATACATTGTTCATCATGAACTTTAATTTGGTATGCTTACTGAAGATTACAATATTAAAATTATTTTCTTTGGAACATACAAAACAGTAGCGCTCTAGTCAAAATGAACTTTTCTATTATATTTTTATTATAAATGTAACAAATATACAAACAGTATATAAAAATTGTAGCAAAGGGACTTATATAGTAATATTACATGTATTTTTTTAATGCAAAACTTAAAAAAAGGTTTCTATTTATACCTGGGACGTACTTAAGATACATTATATAGTTATATTTTGAGATGAAAGTAGAACACACACTGAAAAGCATGAATTTTAAAGTTATCTTATTCGGGATTTTTTGTTGTTGTTAAACGTGTTAACAAAAATAAATGTACATTAAATAAAATCATGAATTGATTTGCATAGCATGTTGATATGGAGAAACATTATTTATCAATACAACGAAAAACTGTTACGTGAATTTTAGAAAGGTATGAGGAAATTCACTAACATCATGTTCATGCGAGTCAAAGGTAGAAAAACTATTTGACATTAGTGATAAGTAAAAAGCTATTGTTAATTTATTAATTGGGAGATCAATCTACTATTTTGTTGAATTGCTTCAAAAACCTCGTCTGACCCACCAGTGTGTTTACATTCCTATCAATAAACCTAAAACACTTTATGTTAGAATTGCAGACGAAAGTTTCTGCTGTTAAATGTCACAGTTTCGGCAAATCAACATTCCACTCAAACCACCATAAAATCGATTGCCTTGAAACAAAATAGAATCAACTTCTTACAGAAAATATTCGGGAAATAAGGGTCGTTTTAAATATTCAGGGCTAAGAATGTCAGAAGTGCAATCAGGGTTATAAAAAAGAAAGAAGCAAAGAACCTACGGATGAGCCAATTTCAAAATGATAATACTTTATTAATGAAAACATAACTATAAATAATTAAAATTACATATATCATGCTCTAGATTACTTTTCCAGTTTTACAATCATGTTAAATCAGTTTAAATCTACTTAGTCTTTATTAAAGTTTTTTTCTGATGTAACCATTGTTTATTCTTGCAATTAAACATTTGTAATATGTTTGTAAATTTGTATAATGTATGAAATGTATTGTTTGTACGAACTGGATAATAAAGAAAATTTAATAATAAAAAATGTTAATACTATGATATAACAATTCGTAAAAAAATGACCTACATTTATACTTAAAATGTTTTTTTAGGTAATTTCATAAAGAGTCAATTTATTGTTAAATATGATAAATAATAGTAATAAAAACTTTGTTTTGAGATTTTGACATGTAATTATAATTATCTTTGGGCAAATAAGATTGTTCAATATTGATGCAATTATTTTAAAATCCTGTTGGTGAATCAAACACATATTTTATGTCATACTTCATGTCAGAAATTGTAGGAAATAAATGAATATTTTCAAAATGCATTTTACGATCTGATGTTTCCTATATATAACCGTATATGTCATTTTTAGGTTGTGGTTGAAATGAATACATACTTTAAACTTCTTGTGATCGATGTAAGTTATTTATTATATAATTTTAGCTCTTTTTGAACGTAAATGATTAGCTATTGTCATGAGCTCGTCGGCGTTGGCGTTACTACAGTAACGAAACAATGTCATATTTGATAATTTTTCGCAGAAAAATTAATTCATTTATCGTTGGCGATGATTTACCTTAGAGCATCAAATGAATAGGACAGATATGTTCATTTAAGAAAGATACCGTTTTATGAGACTTTTGAAATTAACTCAACAAAAACAAATAAATAGTATCTACGGTTTAATGCTTTAGAAATAAGCGCTCTTGCACTTTTGATTGATTTAAAAATCATTTATCATTATTGAATATTTGTGCCTTACAACCTAATTACAAAAGGACTGTTTTATGAAAATGTTTGTTTTTTTTTTTTTAATTAGTATTCAATAACTGTTCAATAATTTAACCAAACTTACTTTCCCCCATCATTTCAATGTTGTTCTAATTAAAGGATAAAAAACGAGTTGTTATTCTAGTTATATATGGTGTGAATTATTGCAAAAGCTGAAGTGTGTGCAAATAAATCATGTGGGGTAAATTTAGTTTCAGTCGTCGATATAGTAGAAATTTACGACTATAAAAGATTCCATTAATATTTGAATGACGTATATGTTTGCAGAGACTTTGTGAACTGAAGATTTATACACATTTTAAAGGAATGTCCAAGATAACTGAAGACCCTTGCTCACTTAGGAAAGTGTTCTAATTGTAATGCTTATCAACAAAACTTAAGAAGTAAGTTTTCAGAAAGTATGTTACTATATAGTATAATTTTGTAGCATAAATTCTGTATATAAATACAAGATTGACGCAAAACATTCGATCGGTACTTTATCTTTTTTAAAAACAACCCTAGTACTAGTATTTACTTAGAAAAAAAAACATTGCATGATTTGCTTACATGTACATGTTTTTTGCTGTATGAATACAAACGTGCCATAGATATTGCTACAAAAGAATGCATGTTATGTTTTTTTGATGAATTTGTTTTTAAATAATGGAGATTTGTAATTAGGTAATTATAATAAACAATAAGGATGAGTATTGTCTCGATTAAAGGAGATTACTTTGAAATTAAATAATTACAAGAATTTTCTATTAATTTTTGTGTTGTTTTCTGTTTCAGGTACAATAATGAAATGAAACTACATCGGAAATAAAAATGTTCATTGATCAATGTCATTCTTTGTTTAATTGTGTAAAAGCACTATTAAAGGAAAATATCTATGTCTCTGTTCAGTTATCTATTTTTAGTATTTGGTGTCGTCTGATGACAATTGTGATACACAAAGGCCCACTTAAAAGCAAACATTTGAGAGGAACTATTGTGGAGTATATTTGACGACTTGCTAAGGCTTTTCGTCTTAAGGTCACCTTCATCATATCATGTTTATGTAAGGAAAGTATCTATCTAGTTACCCTGTATTATACTCAATCTAAGGTTTATTCGAAAAAATAGTCTTACGTAGAGTCGAAAAGAGTCGAAAAGACAAATAATATGTTTTAACTTTTTGGCCAAAAACCACAGTTTCATTTAAAAAGCATATAATGTATGTATTGCATGGAGACGGTTTTCAAAAAAAAGAATTGTTAATTGCTTGTCAAAGATCTTCGTCTTGACAATCTAATATATTCTTTTGTTTCCATAAATCGTTTGGAGCTTCCGTGTAATGCATTTTATTTTTAAAGTATCGGTGCGAAAAACTACAATAACTTTGCAAATACAAACAAAAATATAAGTAATAGTCAATCTTTTTGAAATAAAATTACCACTTTGCACTCACTCCCAGTCTGCCACAGCTTCTGCTACTAACACCCCTGGTACATATATCAACCGTATATCTGCCTAAACTGTGCGCAGTCACTTGCGCGATGGTGAGCTACATGAACGTGCAAGTACGTCGGTTGTGTTTTGAGGCGACCATGTTATTTTTTCACATGCACACCAACGCCGGCTTAGACGACAATGGATAGCGTTCTTTTCTCTGACGAATCGAGATTTTCCATTAATCGATCTGACGTATACCGTAGGAGAAATTAATGTTTTGCCGACTAGCTGTTGCATACTTGAACGAGATCGTTTTGGGGGTGATACAAGTGACTATGGTAAAGGTTCTTCGAAAGCAAATGTTAT
The DNA here is from genome assembly GCF_026571515.1 of Ruditapes philippinarum. Lineage (NCBI taxonomy): Eukaryota > Metazoa > Mollusca > Bivalvia > Venerida > Veneridae > Ruditapes > Ruditapes philippinarum. The sequence continues at coordinate 172,040 of NW_026860568.1, read as the reverse complement.
ATCTCGTATCTCGTGTATCTATCTAACAAGAGCAGTGAAAACTATTCTCAGTGCTTGATAGTTAAACAAGTAGATGGAAAATGTAGAATTTTTAAGTTCAAAAATGGCCATAGTTATGTAAATATCTCAATTAGAGTAATGAACCTTGGAAGGTGACCTCCTACGATTCTCTGAAATAAGTGTGTAAAGTTTCAATCATTCCCCTCACCAGTTTTGGAGATACCAACTTGCACACAATTGCGCAACTAAAATGTGATGCCGACAGCGACGCCTGGGTGAATACAATAGCTCTCCCTATTCTTCAAAACAATTCAGAGGTTTAGTCAATCTTAAATCTTAACAGGCAAAACATTACCTGTCTCAACAGGACACCATAGAAACAGACGGAAAGTTGTTGCGAACTTTATATCGCAATTCAGGAGTAAATTAGGTTTATCAAAAATGGTCATTTTCATGAACAAAGTAAATGTAACTGTTGATTGAATGGGTTTTTTTCGACGACACTAACAGTTGTTCGTTGGAACTGGGAAGATGCTGAAAGTCTATCATTCCTTGCATAACGTCTGACATTCTATCAGAAAAAAACAACAACATGGCCCCCTCCAAAGAAAAAAAAACACGGCTATTGCGTTAAAAATGTGAATAAGGAAACTTATCAAAGTTGAGGTCCATAATCCGTTATCTATATAACATTGAAGCAATTCATGTTTAGTGTTTATTTCAATGTTGATCAACATTATCGATTTTAGTAAATATGACTCTAGAATGGCAGGCAGCCAGTGAATTCTGCCAAATGAAATAAGTGCATGAAAATTCCGTGCGAATACAATTTGCATACACCCTGGAGTACTAAAAGTTATAATATAGGCCATGAAAATATTTTCTCAGATTTCTATAGCTTTACATTTTTAATAAGAACATACAATATTTCCAATAATATTTATTTATTATGAAATGTGTTCATTATTTTACATGTTCTTTAGATTCAATCGTCGTATAAGTCAGATACAGTTAATCGTATTTTGTTCAAACGTGTCTTGTTACAGACGTGAAGGAGACAGGTTGCTAGGACAAACAACAATTCAACATCGGCTTCGCCTCGGACAATTTCTCGATCGTTATCCGAGCAAACTGTTTTGAGGAAAAACTCGTACTGTATCCATTACGTATTTGTAAAGCAATATCAATGTCATGAACAATTGATTTAAAGTGTATTTTCTGCAGAAATAATTAACTGACTGATTAAAAAAATGAAATAAATACGACCGGTAGAAAATTAAATAAATGCCATATAAGCATGCAAAAACGCGTATGAACAAAATGGTTGCTAAACAGAAAAAACCATACATTTTAATCAGCAGAATAATATTGTGTTCCGGAACATTTTATTCTGTTTGGTGTCGGCCTGGTGAATTTTCGTATTCTTTATTCTATAGTAAATCAGTCACATTTGAGGCTTAATTCTGGATTCCACTGTTCTTGATGAATTATATACTGTCTTCAACACTATCTAAGTCAAATGAGGCCCAAAATAAAATAGGTTAGCCATCTACTTTTTACAGAAATCTTCATCCTGTTGTAACACAGTTTAAATTCACCACTTTAAAAACTCCTGACTGCTGGTGAGTGGTACATGTACATCTTTAATCCTTCTGTCAACAAATGAGTTCCTGGAGAATACACAAAAACAACTTTTAAAGTCATCATATAACACACAAAAACTACACACATGCACTAAATACACTTTAATTATGACCAATCTAACTAGAGGTGACTTAAATTTGGCCACTTCAAAATTTTAAAGAACTACTTTCTGTACCGGGTTGAGACCGTGTAAGTACAATATTCACACACAAAAAAAACCAACAAAACACATTTTATGTTATGTAGGCCTACAACATTTTCGAGAATCCTCCATAAGATTATATGGAAACAGTATGATTTTACTTTTGATAAATTTTATATACAAATGTCCTAATATAGCTTTATAACTTTTAAATGTTTATATACATTAATAATACGATTGATTACGATTTATGTAAAATGCTTAGACTACATGTTTGTTTGTTTGCTTTGCTTTTGTGCATCCCTTTTAGTTTGCTATGATGCTTTGATTATATGCTGTGTGTTAATTTTCCTTAAACCCTATTTTTTATGCTAGTTGAATCTTTGCTGTATGATTTGTATGCTTTGTTCATATTAAAACTCCTTATTCTCCCTTCCATTAGGCTGTGCATGCAACTTAATTTTAGTTAATTTTGATTGTTACCCTGCATGTACATGTGTGCTTTATCTTGTTTCTTTTTATGCTGTTTTAGTTCTATCATAAATTTTTATGCACTTTTTATTATAAGTAAGTGAATTTATTAATCTATTTTTTTTTTTAGGAAATCTTCAATTACGTATAAATTCTAGATGTTAACTTTAAACTATTACTATTTTATTCATTTTTAAATTTTTATTATGATTATTTTCATTTATTTCACACTGCTACATGTATCATACTTAAATTTCTAGACTACAGTCATCTATTACTTTTATAAACTGTTATTACTTTTAATACAATATGTACTGTGCATGTCATCAAACTATGCCTTAATTTACCATTTTATTGTAAAGTTCTTCTTAACCTTGATACTTTTATTTCATACTTAAAGCTGCTACTTGTTTTATATGTTTTTATTTTCAGATCTGTTATATGTTAGTAAATATGTTTTATGCCTTTGTTATTGTCGGTAAATAGTTTATTAGCTAATGTTTCTTGTAATATGTAAACTGACTTAAAATAAAGTTTCTTGTATTATATTACAAATCCGTGGATTGGTTCAACATTTCCGTATTTGGCCTCGGCCCGGTGAATTTTCGTACTATTTGTTCTATAGTAAATCAGTCAAATTTGAGGCTTAATTCTGGATTCCACTGTTCTTAATGAATTATATACTGTCTTCAACTATAAACATTAACACTATCCAAGTCCAATGAGGCCCAAAATATAATAGGTTAGCCATCTACTTTTTTCAGAAATCTTCTTTCTGTTGTAACACTGTTTAAATTCACCACTTTAAAAACTCCTGACAGCTGGTGGGTAGTACATCTTTAATCCTTCCACCAACAAATGAGTTCCTGGAGAATACACAAAAAGCAACTTTTAAAGTCATCATATAACAAACAAAAACTACACACATGCAATAAATACACTTTAATTATGACCAATCAAACTAGAGATGACTTAAATTTGGCCATTTCAAAATTTTAAAGAACTACTTTCTAGAATGGGTTCGGTCTAATTCCGTACCGGGTTGAGACCATTTACCGTTCGTTACAATTTCCGTATACGAGATTTTAGCTTACAGACAACTCACCCCCCAGACAATTCACCCTAAGCCATTTTTTCCAGACAATTCACCCATCAGACAGTTCACCCCGCATTATTGGAAAAATGACACAGACAATTCACCCCTCATTTTCTTAAATTTAATTTTGATGAAATTCATCTTAAAATTAGATGTTTGCAATAAACAAATTTTGTTGTGTTTCTGTCCTAAAGTGATATTTATAAAATATTTAGTCATATTTACACTCATTTTCAATTAACAGGTGCATCAAGGAAGTACCAAAGACAAGACAATCAGTGTTTTAGAATGCTTTATTTAGCATTTTAATCGAAAAATATAACCTTTAAACAACAACTTTCTGAAATATTTTGAACATAACATAAGTTATTGTTGCCATAGCCTCATTTGAAGAAGGAGATGTGTGATGTACAAAATTTGACATGAAATGTTCGTTACAATAACTTTAAATGGTCACTAACAATAAATGGTTCGTAAAAAACACATTTAAATATTATCACTACAAGAAACAAAGTGTTATTCTTTAGAAAATTTAGAAAAACAGTTGTACTAAATAACAATATTAAATTGTTAAGTGCTTGGGTTAAACTGTAATATAATGTCGTTTAAGTAAAAAATGTGATCTATTATAATAAAAAAGATTATAAAAACTTTTCAGTCTGTTCCTTGTTTATTCTTCTATTTAAATATTACACCTGAACCTTTTAAGGATTAATTGTAACCAAAGTATTGACCATATGTAGTTATTTCACAGGAATTGTATCAAAAATACAAACAGAATGATATATGAAATGTTCGTTACTTATAGTATAACCAAATCAAAACAATAATAATCTGTTGTGAACATGCAGGTATTTAAATCTTAGCAACTATTTTAACATCATAACAAGTGTTAAACGCGAAACACACATAAAAATGATATTATGTTAGCGTCAGCGAGAAATTAACTTGAAAAAAAACTGGAAAACAAACTTGGAAAGAACACATACACCTTATCAATAAACATTTTTTTTTTTTAACTAAACATGTATTGTATTTGCGTCTCTGAGTTTTGCTTGTGGTAACTTTGTTTTGTTTAAACGGATTTTTTAGTTAAATCACATGTATAGTCGTTTTTGCTACATGCAGTGTTTTTGAAATGTCCGTTACGTAAATGTCATTTTTACTTTATTCAACTAAACACATGTTTATATGACGCCAGAAGTAATCATCAAATGCAATTTGTATTATATATGAACAATAAACTATCAAAAAAAGATGAAAAACAATATCAACATCCACCTCAACGAAGATGCTGGTAACGGACATGTCTTTATGAATCATTACTAGTTATACTTGATCAAACACTTGTTTCAACTCTCTCAAAGTCACCATCTCGTAACACTTACATGCGTTTTGACTTGCCGCTTGCCAAAGGTGTTGAAACCTTGCACAAAATGTCCTCGTAATTCACCCAGATTTCATCAGGTCTTGTCGGCCACTGAAACATCCGTTTGCGTTTTTGTAAGAAAGTTATTTCGAATGTGTTGTCCTCATCATCACAATTCATGATCTTGCCAATGTACCAGTGACCTAAGTAAGAAGCTGCAACGTAGTTCGTCAACATGATAGGTTTCTTTTGGATCAGTATTGGGTTTAGGGACAGAAATGTGTTTAACAGTTTCAACTTGGATATTTGATATTTTATCTGTGTTTGAAGGTTTTGAAGACTTTGGGACAAGTGTTTCGTCTCTCCAAGTACCGCATGTTTCACAATCATCAGATACACATATTTTACAGTAGCAACTAGTGTTTCGAACTGAAAACGCTATTGTTGCCTTTTCCCAGTACTGAGTGTATTTTTCATTGTCCCAGTTATAGGTTTGAGATACAGTTTACCTGTTTCTACAGCTTTCTTCTCACATTCTTCTGAAGACACAAACACAAAGCTAACATTCTTCATGGAACAGTTTGATGATTGTGACCAGGCCATAAAAAATAAAAAGGGATCTTGAATCCCACTTTGCCAAAAGTTAACCCCCCTCGTCGGGCCAAAAACCCCTTAACTCAAACCCCCTAGACCACGCATGCCCCCCTTAAATGCCCCCCTTCCCCAATAATTCCACCTTGCATGAATACCTTTAAATTACCCTTTGGGGGGTTTGCAAATAAAGTTGAAGATGACCTTTTTCAAATAACTGCGATGTAGGAAACTGCCCAGTCCAAATTAATGTCCCCAGGGGGTTCCCCCTTTGGGATAAGATTTTTAAATTTTTTTGGTACAAAGTTTGTAAAGTGATTGCAAGGATGTATTGGATTTATGACCCATCTAAACGGAATTAAAAAGAAGTAACTCTTGTGCTGAAATTTCATCAAAACCCCTTTTTTTTCAAATAGTACACGACCCGGGGATGAAGATCACGGGGGTTTCCTGGTTCCAGAAAGGCCAAAAATTTGAATTCCTGGAAACTGATTTAAAAAAATAAATTTTTTTTCACAAAAAATCATTTTGGTTTTTAATACAATGGTTTGGGAAAGTTCCCCTTTTAAGTTTTCTTCTTTTCCCAAGGAAAATTGGGTCTTTTATTAATTTATAAACATTTTTGGTAAAAAACCTTCTATCTTTTTTTAAAGGGGTGAGGAAAAAAATTCATCGGGGTTTCAAAAAAGTAATTTTCCCACGATTTTCCAAAAACCCTTTTTTAATTTTGTTTTTTAAAAACCTCTGTCTCAAAGGGGGTTTCCAATTGGCCAAAAAACTATATAAACTTGAAAATTTGGTTTTCCCCTCATTTTGCTTGTATCATCATTTTCCCCCCCTTTTTGAATTTTTAAAATCCTTTTCACTCCGTTAATTGAGCAATCCTCCAATATTCAAAAGTTTCAAGTGACAATGTTTTGAATTTTAGTGCATAAACAGGTATCTCTAGTGATCATAGATGTTAGACGTATTCTTGACGGTCTGATTCTAGTGAAAGAAGTAAATGATAATTTGGCATCTGGATTTTCGGACATAAACTTATGATAAAGTGATGATAAATAATCTGTTAACACACGTGAACCCTACTCTCTATTTTTCTTGTTCCTCGCAGCTCGTTTTTCTTCTGATAGTAATTGGTTTTCTACATAAGTTCTTCGTCTTCTCTCTCTTTCTTCAGAAAGGTACTCATTGTTGTTCTTTTCTTTAAGCCTCTGACGATATGCTTTTTGAATTTCTGCCCTTGATTTCACCATACCTAAAACAGAAAAGAACAAAACAAGTGATGAAATGTTCGTTACTTATATTGACATGTTCGTTACTCAATATTCATGAGTGTATCACTGCAAAAAGAATAATGTTTTGAAGACGGGTTTGTGCGCTGCTTAGCTATTTGTCCGTCAGCTTTATTTTCCTCACATGTTTCTTAAACTAACTTAAGACAGGAACAGAATATTTATTCTTTGGTCGCACAGGGGTATGAAACAAAATAAAGGTATAATAGAATAAATACGATTTCTAAAGAAATCATGCTTAAGGTAACTTTAGAAATTGATAAAAGGTGAAAATAAGGAATTAATAATATACTTTAATTGGAAAAACATCTTAGTTATAAGTTTGACTGGTACAGTGACTCGCAAATGCAGCTGACATGTTCGTTACTTTTTAGTAACGAACATGTCATTCTTTTGTCATGCCCAACATTTTGAACCCATGTAAGGCATCAAATATATATACACAATATATTCAAATTTCACTCCAATGTTAAATGATTTATAAAAAAAAACATGTTAAAAAAATAAATTTTAAACAAATTTGTGGCTTAAAGAAAATGAACTCACCGTCGTTTTGCAAGATCCCCTTTTAATTTTTACAACGTGGAAGTTGACCTTCTCTGGTAGCCATATTGGTAGTGATGTCATCAAGTTTAATGACGTCATAAACGGAGAGATATAAAAACTGCGCCCTAAACCGTCAAATCATGCAGTATCGATATTTCAGTCACGAACATGTCAATAACGAACATTTCAAATCAAGATTTTTTATTTGATAATCTTTCAGTAATATCAAATGAATATGACGTAAACATGTTCATTTGACCTTACAAGCAGCATTACTCATTTCACGGTAAGTTAATGTCTCACAAACGGTAAGGTATTTTAGAAACTTAATGTAACGAACATGTCAATTAAAAGTCAATTTAGAAAAAGTGTTAACTTTTACCTTCTATACTGTCAAAATTACTAAAGTTCATTATTTGAATAGAAGTATTATGAATTATTGTAAGACTAATGTCTATGATGATAACCAAAACGATAAATTTTATGTGTTTTTTCTGTTTAATACTGCCGTGTATAAACTAAATAACGAACATTTCGTACAAAAACCAATTTCATTAACCTACACTTTCTATAAGCTTAAACGATAATTCACAATTTAAAGTTGTTGGAAACTATATATGATTTATTTCTGTAAGGTTCATTTTCCTTAACTACACTTAAAAAAGTGAACTAAATTGTTTTATTTAATTTGCACATGTGTTTAAATGCACTGCATATTGATCGGCGACAGTAACGGACATGTCAAAAATATATTTCATATGTTAAAATTTTCGCAAATTTGATGAGATCACATTTTTTTAAACTGTATTGTAGTGGGACTACTGCAATGGTATATTGTTAGGTTGATGGACCAAACTTAATATCTTAAGGGACCCAGAATATTAACCAGCGACATGAATGCACCTGCTTAATGAAAATGAGTGTTTAAATTAATTATTATAATTTATTACTTAAAAATAATATTTGTTACTATGTGTTAATATTTTTACATATTATTTACATACAAACTGTAAAAATTACAAATATATGGACGAATTGTTAAGTGAAGTGATAACTAGTGATTAGACAGATTCCTGGCAGAGACATGTAATATTCCCCAACCCAAATAATACTAATCCCCATGAAATGTGATAATGACATGAAATGACAATCATGCAATATTTCCCAAACGTCCCGATTATAGTTTATACTTAAATGAAATAAAATGACATTTTGAAATCTTACAATATTCCCAAAAAGAAATGATACAATGTACTTCTTCTTCATGATATTTTGTTGAAGTGACAATCAAGCAATGATAAGGTGTTAAGTGCTTCTGATAAAAAAGTGGATGTAGAATAGACAATATGTTTTTCAACACTTTAAGATAATGGATAATTGAACAGTTGTACATGTTTGCATCATATACAATAAACATATCAAGACTCTTTAAAAAATGATAGATAATATGTCTATGAAAAATGCATACATTATGGGCATTTCCCTCAATATAAACTTGATTTAATTGAATAAAATTATATTTTTTGTTGTATACATCATGGTATATGTGCTTTTATACAGTTATATTTTGTAAATATGACATAATAAATAAATAAAAATAAATAAATAAATATCTTGACTTTCTTATTCTTTTTTAACCATAAACATGATTATCATTTATGAGGGGTGAATTGTCTTATCTATTTTGGGGATGAACTGTCTTGAGGGGTGAGTTGTCTTGCTTTTTTGGGGGGTGAATCGTCTGGGGGGTGAGTTGTCTTGTTACCTTTGCAAGATGGCAGCGTCCATGGGTCAGCAGCCTCCCAGTGCTTCAGGTCCGCCACAGAATCCAGCGGCAGCGCAAGCTCAAGCACAAAAAGAAGCGGAAGTAGATCCAATTATCAAGATAAAACAACTGTTGTTACCGCGGTTAAAGGAATCATTAGTGGTAAGCACTGTTTTGAAATGGGTTTTCGCGATGTTTTTGTTTATTTATTTTGTTTTTTTTTGTTGTTTTATGTGAATGTGTAGTTATTTCTATTTATTTTAAATGTTTTTTCAACGATTAGTTAAGATTATTCTGTTCATTTTAACCCTTATTTGTGCTTGTTAAGTAATATGTGGTGAGCGATCAACGATAGGGAGATCTGAGTTAAACATAATTTTCAGTTTTTATTCAAATACATGGATTGACAGTTTCCAAACTACTGTAGCAGACGACAGCCTATTCTCATTAGTTGAATTGCGAGTAAAAACAGGCATTTGTGTATCTCACTGTATAAAACGTATGTAAAATGGTCTGACTTGTGGTACGTTTTACCGTAAATTTAAATACATGTACTTTCTGTTTTTGAACAAAAGGCTAAAATGTAATACAAGAGCAAAAATGAAAAGTCTAACAACATGATGTTCTTTAAAAATCTTTAAACTTGTGAAAAAAAGATAATTATTTCAGAAAATAATGTTTTCAAAGCTATGATCTGTTGAAAAACAATGATTGCTTGTTGAGAATATTTGCCGTCAAACAGTGCCATTTTGAAAAAACAACAAATTAAACATAAAATATTTGCAGGGTTTTCATTGATAGGTATAGAATTCTATTTAGTTCTTGATTGTTTTTTATTTGATTTCCTTTCAAATATACACATATAGTCTATATGTGGGTAAGCCAAAGCCCGGGCCTGCTTCACGGTCCCGGCCTTTGACTTCCCTGTATTATCATACTTTTTGTGAGTGCAAAATGTTGACAGTGTGTGGAATATATGTGGCTGCTAGTTCTATACCTTTTATAGGGTATATTTAATACAATAATTTGTAAACTATGATGCTGGATAGTAATTATTAATTAAACAGTATTAATTTGACCATTATTTAAGTTGCCCCCTTGTGGCTGACGGTATTGCCTTAAAGGGTTGGGGCATGATCAGAATTGCACCAACGTTTTTCCATGCGTGCTCATTTTAAAGTCAACTAAAAGAGTTTGGATTACTGGAGACTACTTACCTCTAAGCTCCGGCAGGTGAGCTGATAAATTGACCCATTGTGTTGCTTTAAGTTTGTAAAACCCGAAGTTAGCCAAAATTATCTTTCCTGTTTTGGCTCCATATCAAAATTGAAATGGTGCGCCTTAAAACCAAACCAAACAAGACAAACAAGCTAAGTGTCTGTGGTTTCTTCTACATGTTTTCCCACGCCATTGTGATAGAAAATTTTGAATAATTATTAACTGTGAAAATATATGTTATCATGATATATTTGTAAGTGGTCATCGTATAGTTAATGATTGACTACTCTCAAGTAATTTTTTAGTATCTGACTATACATATGCATTTACTTTTAAAATTATATTCAATAATGAATAGAAATATTGTCTTTGTTTACAGGCTCTGATGAAAGTTGCTGGACAAATACTACATCAGAACTCCATCTCGGATGAAGGCCAGTAAGTATACAATTAATATAATAAAACTATTGTTATACGCTTAAAAAGCATACTGATTACGAGAAGATTGCCTAAGTACTGTACATGTATATGTTACCATAAATAAACACATAATGTAATATGTGATACAAACATTTTAATTACACCTTTTACATTATACTGACCTTTGTTAAAGTGATCACTATTGATATAAAAATTGCATGAAAAAATGTTTTTAAACAAAATTATAATATTATTGAGCCAGCAATTTTTGCAAATACCTTTAAGGTTTTCAGAGTAACCAGTTTTTATAGTTATAAACCCACTTCATATAACAAGAACAAAGTTGAATATAAAGTTTTGGAAGCCAGGTTACCATTTGTTTATAATCACAATTACATGTAAAAACATTACATAAATTTTTCTTATTTAATTGATACAAGTTGTCCATTGGGCTTTAGATAACGTTCACACGTAGCCGTCCCAACAAAAAAGTAGTGACATTTTGCATATAAACCAAAGAAGAAAATTTAATACCAAAAAATACATCATACCAAAGATTTTGGTACATTTTTAATAGAAAAAATTTGTTATTTAAACAATATGATAATGATTTCCCGCCGTTGGAAACTATACCATTTATGTTCCTAGGTAAGGGTACCTGTTAGTATGATATAAAAAAATGAAATTGCACACATAATTACAAGTAACATTAGGCGACCTCAAAGATTACAGTTGATGGCCCAGTTTGCCCCAATCACTGAACGGACCTCCTCCTTTCACTAATTTCACTTATGAGTCACTATTATTCTACATGACCCTCTGTTGTGTACTATTCTTACATAGAATCTTGTGAGACTGGCAAGTCATTATTCTCAAAGATGGTGAAAGGTTTAATGTGTAAATTATATTGTAGTAAACAGCAAGATGGTCTACAGCAAGCCTATGAGAAAAGTATTGAAGAGTTCTATGCTATCTGTGACCAGCTTGAGGTCAACTTGGTATGTATTTACAGTTTGACTATATAATACTGTATATATCACCAATTTTTATTTTTGCTTTAGAATTTAAGAGGACAAATTACGATCAAATGTTGATCTTCCAGCTTTGCTATGTTGGAACACCACATTATTTCAGACGTATACAAAGGTAGAAACATATACTTTTCATGAATAAAAAAATGTCCTTTTCATAAGAAAGAATAAAAATTTAGGTCCTGGTGGGAAAATTGTATCATGTTTGTATGTTGATAAAAGAACATGATTTTAGATTAGATATTATGGACTTCCAGAATGTTATGGATTCATTAGGATGTTTAAAGATTTGTCAGGTAACAGAGATCTTAAAACAAAAAAATTCTGTTGATAGTATGTTATTTCTGCTCTTTTTTTGCTGACATCATATGGTTCATTGTTTTTGATTGCAGCGTTTGGCTCTTGAGATGCAGGCGCAGCAAATTGACAGCAACAAATACACACCACTTCCTGTTACGATACCAAAGTCCGATATGACAATGTCGGAACAACAGTCAGTGCCATACCCACAATTCCTCGTCACTGTTAAACATCAGATTACCTTTGCTAAAGACATGTATGAAATGTTAAACGAGTTTACTAAGAAATTGACTGAAAGGTGAAACTAATTATAATCATAGTTCTTGCAAAATTTGTATAAACTTGTGGTGGGAAAAACTTCTGAAAAAACAGCTCTTGGGAAACCACATTGCCTGACATTGGTTATGGAGACATGTCATAATTATGGTATATAAACATGTTTATGTTTGTCATGGAGTAGATTCTAAAGTCATATTCAAATAAACCCTAAACATCTGTTTGAGACATTCCATGCTGTTGATGCATATGGGCAGTATGGTACAGGAAGTATTGTTTAAGATGCTCTAATGTACCGTTATGACTTGTATAAAATGTTTCATTGTAGTAGATTGGTTTAATCTTTCTACACAAATTGTTTTTATTATTTGGATTGTAAATTTAATGTTTTGCTACATTCTCAGTCATCATTTTTCATGTCAAGAGTTAGTTACTGGCGACAATAAACCCAACCAAAAAAAGTAAGTTTTACTATATGAAGGTGTTTATGGAGATGTATTTATATTTTTACAGAAATCTTCATGTATATGCATAACTGATATACTAGTACATTGTATTAGCTGCGGTATGATAAAGAAAACAAAATGAAATAGTTTGTAAAACAAATATATTGCTTTTGTATAATTTTTCATTGACTTGATTGTTAGAATAATGCCAAATTTTTTGTTGTTGTCAATATTTTTTGTGTGTAAAATGTGAAATAAATATTGTAATGTACCTGTATCATTATTGAAGTGTTATTTATCATAGAATTTAAAGGGTCATTTTAATGTATTGTGCCTTCAGAAATTTCTATTTTCTTGAAGGGGAAACACTTGTTTTATCCTCAGTTTCCATGAACCTACATACACATTCAGGGTAGACCTGTTGTTTATATCTGAAGCCAGTGTTTTGGGGAAAAAGGTTATTTCAGTCATAAATTGACAAAATATAGACAGGATTACCATACTTTTGGTACCAGTACATTGTCAGTCTTCGCAATAAAGACAGTCTACTACCTCCAGTGATTAGAAAGACCAGAATATAGTTTATCGGCTGTTCAAGTTATAAATTTTCACCAATATTTGGTTTGTCTGTCCTTCCGTCACATATTCTTAATATTTAATTACATTTAGTTATTTGAATCTTGCACCATGGGTGGATTTCAAGGTCAAAAAGAGGCTTAAAACAGATTTTTTGTTTTACTCTTCCTTAATATACAGCCTACATTTATTGACCAGTATCTTAAATATTTGGTATGCTATTTCCTTGCAGGATAATATAGTAGAATTAATGGGGGTAAAGGTCACTTGAATGTGCTTAAAAGTGATTCTACTTCTCAGTTTGCGAAAATCGGGTTAAAGGGTAACAGTTGTAAAATGATCCAGTGGCCTTGTAGAATATTCATTGGTACCAACAGTATTCTTGTTGAAATCAAATTAAAAGATGACTTTTCCAAAAGTAATGCAGAACAAAGTCCATTACCAAGTCAGCTTTGTGAAGATAACGTCCTAGCAATCTTGAAATATGAGGACAAATTTGAACTGCACCACTGGCAAATCAAGAAATTATCATAACTGTTGAACATATAAAATATGCCATTACCGGTACTCCTAAAGGGAAGCCAATAAACAAGTTTTCATTTGCCCCAGTATTTGTTTCATATTTCCTAACCCAAACATTACACAACTTTCTTTGAAGTCTGCTGCATACAATATTGTCATTGCGACTGCAACTACTCTGAACTGATATACATAAAACAATTAATGTTTTATTGGCCCTGAAGCCTTCAGTTCTATCAAACTCGGGTAATAAAATACAGAAGTCAAGCTGTTTCTTTCACTGTTTATCATGATAATAATGTGTACACATAAAAAACATAAATGTATAATCACTAAATGACCAACATGAAATAAATGCCACAACATTTATAGAAGCCTGAAGCACTATTGAAATAGCAGTAGATTTATAAAAATCAGACACCTATCAAAATATGAAGGTTAAAAACTTAAAAATAAAGATAACATTCCAAAAGAATATTTACTTTGAAGTTTGAACTTTAAATAATAAGAAAGAAAAAAATATAAAAACAGAATGAGCTAAAATGGCACCAATGACTTAACTGACACAATTATTATAAACAGAGAATAGGCCTACTACATCGGTCTAAAAAGTGCATTCTTGTTATTTTTTCCTTTATTTCTAATATATACCTTCTGTAAAATGGAACAAATCATTTTCCACTTCAATAAACACAGGGGTAACCACTCAGACAAAACATAATAGAATATGGAAATATCAATCCCTATGTATAATTATATTTCTCCAAAATTACTGTTTTTAAAACAAACAAAAAAATCTTGTAGGTACATGTATAGAATAAAATGAAAAATCTGTTATCAAAATACAATATTCAATTAAGTAAAAAGCACACTTATCTAATTGCCAATTAGTGAACACATATGAGTTTATGATACCACAACATAAAAATTAGCACTTTAAGCTGAGACATAAGAGATCAAATCAATCTGGAATTCCATTATCTGTAATAAATTGGCAAGAAATTAAACATAAATGCCCTTTAATGTAAGTATTAGTATTGAGAATAATAGGAAAGGTAGCAGAGCAGAAAGCTACATGTAGATAAATCATATTAATTTCAATGACAATCCTCTCCACCCAAAATTATACATACTTACAAATCACCCCTATTATGTTTCATATATTATTCATTCATTATAAATGTTATTTCAATAAATTTCCAGTTATTATGCATAGATATTATAAATAATTTCATCAGCTATATCATACCAAAAGTCTGTTTCTTATATTATTAGAATATAAAGTATGTTTCATTTCTCATAAAATTAAAACGTTCAAGTATGTTTGCATAAAGTTTGTTGAACTGTGTTTCTTTGAATTTGAAAGTTACTTATACATGTATAACTTCAGTATACTATTTTCACTTACTGTAAAATGTGAATGTTAATAATCAACACTATATAACAAGGAAAACATCAATTTAGAAATTTCAATTAAAGGCACATTATGTCTCAGAAATCCATATTTATTACATTCTTTAGAAATGTCAAACATGTGTTTAATAATGTTTTGATAATGGATTTAAAGCATGTAAAATATTTAATAGCTGAAGAAAGTAGCGCTGAATGTTCAGTATTATGTTGTAAAGGTAGCAAAATGTAAACAAATAGTATTTTAACTTCCATACAATATACTTCTTCACTATAATTATACCAATTGCCAACAAAGCAAAAGATGCAAAGACAGTTCATCTATATGGCAAATAAGTACTTTTTGCGGAAACTGTAACAAGATACTATATATTTAAAGTTTTTGAGAAATAAAAATGATAGCATTTCTGAGTCATAATGTGCCTTTAACAATCATAAAAACATTTTGTATATAGGCAAATGTTTCAATTCCATTTTACCAACAACAACAAAAACCAAACACTATTTGACTATGACAGAAGTAATCAACATGAAGTTAGTATCTCTCTAATTCTAGTTAATGAATAAATATAACTAAGGATGACAAGTTTATAACCATTATACATTTGTACATAAACTAAAACTGTATAACTAAAATACAATGTCACTACTATTAATACATAGTTTAATTTATAAGTAACTAATCTACTTCTACATGTATAAATCGTGTATTCTTTAGGAATATATTGGTGATATTATGATACAGGATATGCCTGTATATATTTCCAGTTTTTCTATAATGAAAACATGGAAGAAAAAAAAACACACTATCATTCAATATTATTCCTCTTTTAACAAATATACTAAGGTTACTTTTCATTCATATGAAATACCTTTTCATTTATTTACTATAATTTTGTTGTTTTTTCTTTATTTTCAATAAAACACACCCTAACACTTATTTTTAAAACATTACTTTCAATACCATCCATAAAAATTACATTCAAAGAAATCATACATATAAACACCACACATATATCTGATATTCATTGTGATAGAATATGCTTCAGATATTTTCTAAAATGGTATGGCTTTTTATAATGAAATGTTTCATACATATACATGGCTTGGATACATATGTTCACACTTTTGACTTCAGACTCTGGGTATTCAGCAGAAAGAGGTACATTTGTATATAAATAATAACCCAGGTATCCTCTTATCATTTAAATATAGCAATATTTCATGTGAAATATACATGTATATATTCTTGATTAAAAAAATCATACAAACACCATAGGTAGTTCGGATCATACAATTTTTCACACAATTTATAAAGTATACCAGTAATTATAGGCAACTTTCGTGCTTAAGGTTAAACTCAAATTTCTATGTAAGTTCCAGATTTAAAGCAGGAAAGAAATTCAAAAATGTCAATTCAAAATACCCTGTTTTAAAGAATGTTTAAGAAAATAATCTTGTTTTTGGAACAAATTACATGTATAAACTAAATTATCATTGGTCCATTAAAGGAAAATATCATTTGAATCAAATTTTAATGATTTTATCATTAATAGTTGCTGTTTAATGAATTAAAATGAAATTCTGTATTACAACCATTATTTGTTACTATAGAGAATAGATAAATTTTGAGCTAAAGTGATAACCAGATGAACAGTTTGACTGAATCTAATTGTTAATGTAACTTCACACTTCAATCATTAAATATCAAAATAAAATATTAACTAATTTACCCTACGTATCACTCTTTTTCAATAACCATAAACAACTCATTTTTCTCTCACTTTCACATGTTATAAACACAACAAATATTTCTAACTCGGCTCAATGTCCATCAACAGATCATCTCCCTCTAGCTTCATTCCATTTTCTACCAGGATCTGTTTCACAGTTCCAGATACAGGGGCATTCACCACCATTTCCATCTTCATGGCTGACAACACAAGGATCGCTTGACCTTTCTCGACCTTGTCCCCAACCTTGACCTTAATTTCTATAACATTTCCAGGCATTGGAGCGCCAACTGAACCATGTACTCCTTTAAGAGCTTTTGGATGGAAGTGCATCTCCTACAAAAAATCATAACATAGTTTATGGTATAAGAAAAAGAGAAATGCATTTACATGTACAGTCGGACATTCTGTATTTAGGTAGTATCTTCATAAACCAATAAAAGTATGATAATAATTTCCCCCATGACTTAAACAAACAAGAGTTGTCATCCCTGTCAGCCTTTACGATACTAACCTAAGATGAAAGCAGACATTTTAACCAACATGTACTGACTGACTAGTAAACAGTGCAGACCATGATCAGACAGCAATAAATAGTAAACAATACAGACTATGATAGAACAGCACAGATATTTTATAATACAAACATATAATATTTAGCATGTTACCTTTGTAGCCTCGTTGTCTCTGATGAAGACAGATCTAAGCTGACCATTGAGTTCAAAGAAGACTTCTCGTTTACCGTCTTTATCTAGGTCACCTACAGCTAATGTCTTAATGGATAAAGTTTTCCCTGTCTCTATTTCAACCTATTGTGTATGAAATATAATATCAGAACTGATGTGAACGTTGTAATAAATGGTATAATTTTATGAGTCTATCATTTAGGATTGAAAGTTAGCATAGATTGTAAATGTAAAACAATTTGATTTTTAAATGAACGTTGTATCATGACTGACTTGACAAGATAACAAAAACCAACAACAACACATGTTTTGTTTCTTAATAAACTTAATAACTTTAACATTTAAAAATAAGCTAAACATGTACAGTAAAAAAAATCATAACCTATAAACTTTTTTAAAGTAGAAGTAGAAATTAACCCTATAATCTATTCCGATTTTCCTGTTTCCTGTCCTTTAGGTTAGACCTACCTCAAACTCTTGTGCCACCTTAGGACCAACCAGGAAGAGTTTAGTATCCAATGCATCTACTGGTCCATATTTTTCCTTAAATTCAAGATATTCTTTGGTAACTTTAGGGTATAGAGATGCACTGATGACATCTACTTCCCTTACAGTCTTGCCAAACTCCTCTCTTAGTTCTGTTCTTAGCGTGTCAAAGTCAAGTGGCTTAAGGCTTTCACCTGGTCTTCCCTCAACCTTTGTCTTGCCTTGAAGAATCTGTTGATATACCAGAAAACATGAGTGTATATATAGCAAAAAAAAAACATGAATAAAAAATAACCAGAAACCTTTCCCTTCAAATGTGCTCAATGTAGCAAACTGTTTAAAAAATGTGTTAAATGGTTAGTTTACCTGTGTTACAACAAGACATATTGCTAGAGGCTATGGATGCTGTCTGAACTAACATGTTTGTCAATGTTTTTCATTATAAGATATTTTTAGCACTAATGATATTGAACTTGACCCTGTGACCCCTAAATCCGGATCACCCAAAGTATGTTCCTACTAAATATGAAAATATTAAAGACATAAGGGATGTGAACAAAAGTATAAAAATCTTTTTTTAGCATCAGTGACCTTGGCTGCCAGTGACCAAAGTAAGTTGACTACCCTTGGTATGTATCTACTTTCAACAAGAACATTGACAAATGGACAAGGGGAGCATAAAAACATAACTATATATTAAGTATTTAAACATACCTGTACCTAATAACCCCATTCTAAAATATTATTCAATTAAGCAATTATAAATTCAGTCTATTCTAAATAAATTCCTTGATGCATGCATCAACAAGACCATCTGCTTAATAATATTTTTTATACTTAAGTCCAAAGAAAAACTGTACTATAAAGAATGTACAGAATAAGCACCTACCTTTGTTCTCAGTGGTTCAGGATAGCCACCAGGGGGCTCTCCAAGGTAACCTTGGAAATATTCTATAACAGATCCAGGGAAAGATAACTCATCTGCTCGGTCTTCTACAGTTTGTGCAGTGAGTTTATTCTGCACCATGAACTGGGCCATATCTCCAACAACCTTCGAGGATGGTGTTACCTGAAATACAATGTATAATAATTTTTCAGAGTACTCATTAAAGGATTTGTTAGTGATAACGTGTTGTAAAAGGCTTTGTTAGTGATAACGTGTTGTAAAAGGATTTGTTAGTAATAATGTGTTGTAAAAGGCTTTGTTAGTGATAATGTTTTGTAAAAGGCTTTGTTAGTGATAACGTGTTGTAAAAGGCTTTGCTAGTGATAAAGTGTTGTAAAAAGCTTTGATAGTGATAATGTGTTGTAAAAGGCTTTGTTAGTGATAACGTGTTGTAAATGGCATGTGTTAGTAATAATGTGTTGTAAAAGGCTTTGTTAGTGATAATGTGTTGTAAAAGGCTTTGCTAGTGATAACGTGTTGTAAAAAGCTTTGATAGTGATAATGTGTTGTGAAAGGCTTTGCTAGTGAAAATGTGTTGTAAAAGGCTTTGTTAGTGATAATGTGTTGTAAAAGGCTTTGATAGTGATAACGTGTTGTACCAAATGAAATACAACTTGGGATACTTTTATACAGTAGTACACAAGCTATAATTTCATTTCTTTTTTTAGTTTAACAATTGAAAGAATTTCTGCCAATAATTTTGTATTTCTTATTCCATAAAGTTTTTATGAGTTAATCTGAAAAGATACAAATGCAATACAAAATTTCTATGGTATTTTGTCTTTTTTAAGTAAATGTATCCACAATTCAACATACATGTACATGTATTTAAAAGCTACTTAATTAATTCAACTCCTTGTAGTATAATCAAGTAACCATGGACTCAAAGATATAATGATAAAGACTTTATTGGAAATCATCTTATCTCAAATGTTTTATGAAAAGACTCAATACCTTTGGGATATCTCCCAACAGTTTATTTGCCTCAACATACATTTTCTTGACCTCTTCAAACTGGTCAGCCAGACCAAGACTGAAAGCCTGGAACTGTATGTTTGTGTACTGACCACCTGTTAATATAATATAACAGATATGAGCCGAGTCACGACAAAACCAACATAGTGCGTTTGCGACCAGCAGGGATCAAGACCAGCCTGCGCATCCGCGCAGTCTGATCAGGATCCATGCTGTTCGCTATCAGTTTCTTTACTTGTAATAGTGTTGGTAAGCGAACAGCATAGATCCTGATCAGACTGCGCGGATGCGCAGGCTGGTCTGGATCCATGCTGGTCGCACACGCATTACATTGGTTTTGTCATGGCACAGCTCAATTATACTTTTATCAAACCTGATATAGAAGAGCTGGCATGACAAGTTAGACAAATAATCTAAAGAGATTGCTAGCCGTACGGGTTCAAACCCTGTCAGTGGTAAGCTGCTGTTTCCTTGAGCAAGAAACTTGACACTCATTGCTTAGTAATGTATGGTTCCAGGAAGGGTTTCGAGAGTGTGTCTATTATACGCTAGCTTCCTACACACACAAAAAAAACTAAATAAATTCTGATATACCTCACTGTTGTGTCAAAATTTTCTTCATTCTTAAGGTTGTAGCACCAATTTTATTGTAAAAACATGTACTTGTTTTAGTTAAAACAAATTTATTTTAGCTGATGATAAAAAGCACATCATTTTCATTTAATCATGACTTACTACACAACAGAACATATTTCAATTAATTTCTTCAAATTCCTGTATAAGTTACCTGGTATTTCATTCCTGTATGTATCAGCATTACCACTCTTCATGGTGACAGCACATTCAAATGGTCCATACAGGTTCCTAGCTTGTTCCCAGTATGCTGAATAAGCTGATACATCATCAAGTAATATACCTGTGAAAACATATTTAATACAACTGAATTCATAATGCAATCTGACTAAAGTTCAGACCTACGTAAGTCACTTTTTCAATGTAAATCTGATTGCCACCGTATTTGTTTTGCCTTCAAAGTGATCTGGATTTCCTGAGAAAGCTATTTTTAGCCATGCAATTAAACCATCCATGACAGATAAGCATTAGACAAAGTATCAAAATATCGTTGTCCATGGAAGTAAAACAAATTATTGATTTTTGTTAGAACAACTTTTATTTCAAACAAATAACCTGGAAATAATAGACTTAATTTTTAATGGGCAAGATTGTTTTGCCAGTTTACCTGCCGTCTATATGGACAACACCATGTTTGTTCTTGAAATCGTGAAATACATGTGCAAAGACTATTAAATTTCACTTGAATCTTGAAAGAAAAACTCAAGGTTATGTGCAAAGCATTCTTTACTTCAAATGGACATTTTTCACGCACCATGTTTGTATAACAATTTTACAATGCAACTATTACAGAGCAGAGATTTGCCGTATATGCCTGATTTCATTGGCACATTAATAAAACCTATCATAAGTTTTTTTAAAGCCATTCATTACCTGTATCACTATCTGTTTTCTCGAGAGCAGCGACCATAGCTCCCATACTTGGCTGTGACGTCATTCCTGACATCGAGTCACAAGCTACATCCACAACATCGGCCCCGGCCTCGTAACATGCCAACATGGAGGCCACACCGGCACCAGCTGTGTCGTGAGTGTGTACATGTATTGGCATGTCAGGGAACTTCTCTCGTAATGTTCCCACTAGTAACTTAGCTGCCCTTGGTTTTAAAATACCAGCCATGTCCTAAAAATGAACAAATTGTAATGTACACCGGAAGCTAATAGGACAATTGGAAATTTGAATCTGCTGAAATTTTCCGTAGGCCAAGGAACCATGCATTTTGTAATATAGATTTAAATCAATATCCTACTGGAATGCTCTGCTGGACGGTTTACCAGAAAAATTTAACAAGACAAAAAACCAAAAAGAACCAAACTTAGAAATACATAACTGTACAATATGAACATTTGTTAACAAATTCACTCTCATGTTCATTATAGCCATTGTAAAATAAAGTAACAGTGTTGCTTGAAAAAAGTGAATTAACAACACACTTTTTCTCTTAAGTTAATTTTATGAATTAATTGCCTGCAAGAGATAAGCAAAGTTCAATTTATCGCCATTTATAATTCATAAATTAAATTTCACCTTTTAAAATGTAAGATAAATTTATAAGAAATGTCTATCAAAGAAAAATTCATTTCAGAAAACTTACCTTAATACAAAGTACATGAGTTCCAGATTTGACCAGCTCTGTAGCAAGATTAACGTAATAATCTAGATTATATTTTGTTTTTGTAGGATCAGATACATCACCAGTGTAGGAGATGGCAGCCTCAATAACTCCACCTGAATAAAAAATCAATTAATTCTTGTCACAGTTATAATATATAGAAGATATTGAATGAATTAAGTTTATTACTAAATTTATCGAACAAGACAAATAAAACTATATTACCGGTATGCCAGCAAGCATAATATTAATTTATTCAAAGAGTTCGATAAATTTTGCATTAAATTTACACAAATTTAATATTCTATTTATCACATACCAAAAACTAGAACTATCACTAAATGTGATTAATACCCCCACAAGACTGCTTCGGAAATGAGGATGTTACTAGTAACAGAATACCTTGTAAAAGAATTGAAATATAGAGTTATGGTTGTGGGCAATTAAAGATAGTTGTGGTTCTTATATGTTGCATTTCCTTTCAATGTGGTTGGCCATTGATGAAATTTAATTGAATTACTCTGTAATAAGTCCAGAAAGACAAAGAAAAGGAACAAAGGGCAATAACTCTATAAATACTGAAGATAGAGTTATAGTTCTTGTGCACTGCACTTCCTCATATTGTGCTTGACCATTGTATGAAGTTGTTTTGAATTCCAACCAGTACGTTTTAAGTTATCCTCCTGACAAGGAAAAGTATCAAAGGGCAGTAACTCTGTATTTTGTCAAAATGGAATTATGGCTCTTGTGCACTGCACTTCCTTTTAATGTCCTTGACAACTGTATGAAGTTGTATTGAATTCCAAACAGTAGTTTTCAAGTTATGCTCCGGACAAGGAAAAGTAACAAAGGGCAATAACTCTGTAATTAGTCAAGATAGAGTTATGGTTCTTGTGCACTGCACTTCCTCTCAATGTGCTTGACCATTGTATGTAGTTATATTGAATTCAAACTATTAGTCTTCAAGTTATGGTCTGGACAAAAAAAAGCAATGGAAAAACAACAAAGGGCAATAACTCTGTAATTACTTTAAATAGAGTTATAGTTCTTGTGCACTGCACTTGGTTCTTGTGCACTGCACTTCCCCTTATTGTGTTTGACAATTGTATGAAGTTGTTTTGAATTCCAAACCAGTAGTTTTCAAGTTATGCCCCGGACAAGGAAAAGTAACAAAGGGCAATAACTCTGTAATTAGTTAAGATAGAGTTATGGTTCTTGTGCACTGCACTTCCTCTCAATGTGCTTGACCATTGTATGTAGTTATATTGAATTCCAACCATTAGTCTTCAAGTTATGCTCCGGACAAGGAAAATGCAACGGACGTCTGGACCGATTGACCGACCAACCGCCCGACCGACCGACCAACCGACCACCGGGTGACTCCTATATATCCCCCCAAACTTCGTTTTTGGGGGTATAATAAAGTCCATTTGAACTGAAAAAGAACCATTTTTCATTGACGCGCCTATAGTATAACGCTAACATTTATTGTGTCGTAACACTATGTTTATATAATGAACATGACGTCACATCAAAATATATGCACGGTTGTGCAATACCATTTTTACATAGTTGTAACAGGGCACAGGTATTAATTGCCTTTTTGATATACTTGAGACTTTTTAAGGAAAATATAGTTATATTGCTGAGAATGGATGTGCCTTTAAAGTAAACAATACAAGGAAATGTTTAAGAAGAAATAAGGAAATGTCAAGGGAGGTAACTAGACTTATGAGGTATACTCTGTATCATGACCATTTTGTGAAAAATGGCTGTTTTCATTGAAAAAGCCTCCTGTTTCAAGGTCAAATTGTTATGATGCTTCAATATTCATCAAACTTGGCACAAATATTGACTTCACCATAGCCTTTGCAAGTTAGGCATTTTTTCACCATTTGATGGCTGAGAAAGGGGGGGGGGGGGGGGGGTGAAATGCGTGAAAAGAAGTCTATATGAAGTAATGGGTTAAAAGGTAACTAAAGTTTCCAGGAATGTACATTTGTACTTCACCATTTATCACTTTATGATGTTTCAAACGATCCCAGAGATCTTTAGACGTTAAGATGTAGTTCAGAAAAAAAAAGTTAATGTAATTTTAACAGAATTATCATTATTTCTTATACCTATCACTAACTTTTATTTTTAACCATACGGCAAATAAAGATTATATAAAATTCAGACTCATAACATTGAGGATCATACCTGCATTTCCAACAGCCTCCATGCCTACCCTGATATTAGGGAGATAATTCAGTGAATCAAATATTCTGAAAATGTCCATTCCACTTTTGACTGCTTCATCACAAAATCTGAAAATTAAATTTATGCAGCATTGACTAAATATTTATATAAATCATTTATGTTTGAAGGGCAGGCTTTTCAATTTCTTGCACATCACTAAAATTTGGGAAACTTCCTGCTTTCATATAACATTAAATAAAATTATAAAGTTTGCAATAAGATATTCATTATAATATATGTATGTGGAAATACCTTATAATGACAAATAATGTTATATACATGTACTCAATTAAAGTATTTTGATCTTCATACTTATGAAAATAAAACTGAAGAAAATAATTTCAGTTAATAAACTTTGATAGGAGGGTAGGCTTGTTTTGCTTAATTTTAAGTCACACAGACTGTTTCTATATCATATGGAAGACCTAAGGCACAAGTGGGACACCTTAGTAGAACCACAAACTTTTCTAAATTTAGCTAGATCTACAGCTTCGTCATATGAAAGAATCCAAGGCCTCTGATTGGTTTATTTAAATATACTCAGCCAGGTAGGCAACTAGTGCTAGGAAAGTAATATAATACATACTTGTATACAACATTATCAGGATAGTTGGTATATCCTACAGCATTGGCTCCTCTCAGTAACATCTGGAAGGGTATGTTTGGAATCAACTCTCTTAACGTTCTCAGTCTGTCCCATGGACATTCATGTAAAAATCTTAATGCAACATCAAATGTTGCTCCTGTATAATGAAAAAATGGATAATGTTAATTAATGACATCAAAATTCATAGGATAAATATGTTGAAAAGCATATGGCAATGTAGAAGTAGTTGCCCATAGAAGACTATTTCTCTATATACATTTGCATTATGCAAAAAGAAAAAAACAAACAGCCATAATTATGTCAAAAATTATCAAATCACAAAACCTGTACAATATGGCTGAGAGCCCTTAGTGATAAATTTCTGTGTAAATTTGCTTGAAATTCTTTTGAAAAGTGTAGAAGGAATGGCCCATAGAAGAAATTGTTTACAACTGCCTACCTTGCACCAATCTAAAATTTTCTTATACAAAACAAAACTAATAAACACATATAAAAACAATCAGTCAAATTCGAACATCAGAATTTCACTTTCATTCTAAGCAATTTTGAAACTGAGGCAACAAGAACGAATATTTTGAGACTTCTACTTATCATGATTATTAAGATATAAATATAAACTCACCTCCCCAGTTTTCTAAACTGTATAGATTATTGAACCTATGACTGACATAAGGTGAGATCCTTTTGAGATCATAGGTCCTCACCCTGGTAGCCAGGAGAGACTGGTGGGCATCTCGGAATGTCGTGTCCATCAGTAACAGGCCTTGATGTGCACGCACTTTCTTAGCAAATGCTTCAGGACCTTCTGTCTTCAACACATCACGGAATCCTTGTGGCGGGTCTGGGACTGGAGAATAAAAACAGTCAATGTAGATAAAATATTCATCTGACAAACTTAAAATCAGTACCTCGGTAAATAACACATTGTTCACTTTTTAATGCAAGAATTTACACAAATTTTATGTTTAGTATGGAAACATATTCACAGGGTCATAATCAGGATAATAGGGGATAAAAATACAAGAAATAAATAATACTTTAAAAGTGCTTTATACTGCTTAATTTTTGAGATAAGGTTTTGAAGCTGAAATAATTTATTTTCAACCTTGGCTTATATGTTTAAGTAATCGAAAAAATAAAATCTGACAAAAATACATGTACACTATATACATGCTCTACCATCTGCATCATGCTTTAAAAATAATAAAAAAAGAATCAGAAATCTTTTGCATACTTCAAAATCTGCAGTAAATTGAAGAAGCAATATACAATTATTTATAGCATTCATACCTGTCAATTAAAAAAAAAACCAAAAAACATCCAAATTTTCTTACACGATAATTGATTTAATTGCTTTAGAAATTGAAGCAAAATAAACATAATGAAATAACATTTCTTTTTAATTAGCAGAATATCATATTATCACATCTACCCAGTTTCTTCATTTTCCAAATATAGAAGAGTATAATCTAGTTAACATTCTAGCATAAAATTAGATTGATGTTGTTTTGTAGCAGTAGTAATGCATTTAGATATTTCTAGAATTTTGTTAATTTCTCTACTGTGACACCATGCTAAATCAAGTGTATCACCAGCATTCAGATAACATAATATGAAATACAATAACATAATCTTACTGCACAACACATCAGATAACTGTCTTTACAACACTGAATAAAATCTATGTATGTTCCTAAAAAACTTGTTCAACCAATCAAAAACTTCTCAAATTTAATTTGTATAAAATTGCCAGCCACCGAAGAGTACATTATGAGCATGGATAATAAATGTATAACATTACCAAAGTGGTTATGTTAGATTTAAGCTTTAAAACCCCAAGGTATATAATTGTGGCATAAAAGTTAAGCTAACTTTGTGGACTAAACATCTGCAGTACTGCTGTACATGAGAAATGAGACTCTAGAGATGTGTCCTTAGTACATGGATGCCTCCACATACCACTGTTTTGTCAGTCTGCGGACGATATATATGACAGCAGATCAGGGTGAAAGTAGAATGAATGAACAAGGGCAAATCTTAATATGCCCTAAACCACTAGATGGGAGCATAACAAAGCTGAATAACATGTCACCATCATAGTATATATCAGAAAAGTTTTCACTGACAACTTAAACCACGGTTGATTATATATTTTCAAACAAACATATCTATATGTGTAAAGTTGTGACAAGGAGCAAATTAAAAGAAAATTTAATTTCTTCATCATCAGACACAAATGCACAAATCTTAAATCTTCTCTGCTCAAATTCAACATTTCTATTAAAGAAAACTTAAACATATCTACAGTAAATCAAGGGTTGTTAACACATTAGTGGGTTGGAAATGACAACTGCTCCAGTTTGGGATTAAAGCTTCCATATTTACCAAAAAGGGACAGACCTTTAAAGTCAAACACACAAATAACAAACAGAAATGTTTTCCTTAAAAATATTTTTTTAAAAATAAGAGCTGCGATGATGCTACATGACAGTTACCATAAGTGGCATTTACTATTTAAGGGCTGATTTTTTTTTCAACATGGATCAGTAGATATGTTACAATGAAAACCACTAGAAAATTTAACCCATTTAAAAATACTGTATATCCATATTCTGACAACAGAAGTACATGTAAATATATATTCTGACAAAATAAATACATGTACAAAGATATTCTGACATTACATAAGAACATGTATAGAGATATTATGACAACACAAGAACATGTATAAGAACATGGTTCCAGATAGTCTGACAACAGAATTACATGTTTAGATATTCTGACAACATATGAACATGTATAGATACATTCTGACAACAGAAGTACATATACAGAGATATCCTGACAAAATAGCATGTACAGAGAAAACTTCTGACAAAACATGTACATGTGCAGAGAAATTATGACATTCATGATATTCCAATAATATATGTACAAGTACAGAGAGATATTCTGACAACATGAAAAGTATGTACGTACAGAGAAATTATGACAACATAAGTTCATGTACAGAGATATTGTGACAATAGCAATGAAGAAAAGCTTCTTCGATTTAATCAATGGTTTGAAAAATAAAAATCTCCTTGAAAGAAAAACTACCGATATATTTCTTTAGAACATTTCAATGCCAGGCAAACCAAGAAGCTGTGTTTTGCATTGTGGAGCAGACTGTTTACATGTATAATTACATTGTTTAAGGTTTTCATCATACTATTAAATATGATTTAACTATACCACAGTAAATCTGAACTTTAATTTAATTGTACCATGATTATACTGTACCATGGTTTAACTTTACCATGATTTAGGCATGCAATGGTAATATTCCATTCATTAAATATATACCAAAAGTAATGGCATCTTGCAAATATAAAAGACAAATAACCCTAATGTTTTGAATGATTTCTTCAGGGAAGAATTACTGTCATGATATTTTATACATTTAAGGCATTGAAATCACTTAACATAATATACAATTCAAAATGGCTGACAAAAAGAAAATCCATGCACTTTACTAGTATCTGAAAACATAAACACTACATAAATTCATAGCAAATTGTTCTGAAATAACAAAGCATATTATGCAAGAAAACTCAGCCTTTACAAGATAAGCTAAGACCCTACCACAGTACATGTAAGCATTAACAGTAGGGGGTAATAACTGTGCTTTCAGACTCAGTATGGTCTGTATTTACTCACTTTTCTTCGTCAAATGAATTTCTCCTGGATGCTGAGGTTCTATAGTTAGCATAAGATAAAATAAATGATAGATAATTCATGTTTTAATCATCTTATACTATTGATAAATCAACAATTTTAAACAAAGCTAGCTACATATTTGATGCACATATACCCCAAGTATTTTCATTACCCTCCACAATACAATTACCAGGCAAATCACATTGCATATATTTTATAGATAAATAACATTCAATTAATACTATAATATCTTGTGCCGATGATATC
Source organism: Ruditapes philippinarum (assembly GCF_026571515.1). NCBI lineage: Eukaryota > Metazoa > Mollusca > Bivalvia > Venerida > Veneridae > Ruditapes > Ruditapes philippinarum. The sequence goes on along the minus strand of NW_026860568.1, from coordinate 143,042 downwards.
ATAATGATATACACATTTCATCAGGCAAATCTTATTTCCTGCAATATGAAAATACAATTACGATTATTGTGTAAATGTTACCTTATCCAATACACATTAAATATCTTTTAATTTAAATTATTAAGCAAAATTTATTTAACATACATATATCTGGTGTCAATGTTAAAAATTCTCATATATGTTTTAAGTTTTATTCAATATAAACAGATATTGTCAATGCTACCCCTTCTCATGCACAAACCTGAATGTTATTTTCCATCATTATATATACAGAAGAGCCATACATATAAATTGTGCAAAAGATATACTTCAGATACTTATACCAGTTCTATATTTACATAATACATTTTTTCCCTGAAAATATTGCACTTACCAAATAATATTATACATGAAATCAAAGATACATGAGTGCTGTCTTACATTGAAATAATTCAGTTAAGTGTTTATGTGAACCTTCTAGAAATCCATAAAATATCAACTAAAGTCAGATAATATGATAGTATTTAAGCTCGAGTTACTCTCGCCTTCTTTTAACAACTGATTTTATACCTACTTTAGTTCATAAATTCCATGTTAAATGTTATTTTCAACAGTAATTTCATTATTCAAGAAAACAGACACTAATCTGCAGCTTGCATAGTTACATGACCTTAAGCTCCTTAAAATGTTAAATATACATACTGAAATATACCCATTATGTATTAAACACTTATTTGACAATTATTATCTTTTCATATTTTTTTATTATTCTTCTTCTTTCAAAATAAAATATTCATATTAACTTTCCTGGTAACATTTCAATTTAAGGCAATGTATGACAATTTCAGATAGAAAGTTTGCTTCTATAATTTTCTTAAAAAGTCATTTTTAGAAAACTCCAATATTAGATACAAAGTATCATTAAAAAATCTGTTGTGTTATTAGAAGTGGACATGGTAATTTGAAGCAAAAGCTTTATAGCAAGTCTAGAATTCTAGAAGTATTAAAGAGTAACATTCAACCATATTGAAATTGCATTTATTAAAACTTATACATATACAATGTACAAATATGATATAGAATTTTATAGTTATCACGTCTCCGAGTTATTTTTCTCTTAAGTGTCAATATCCTAAATTACCTATTAAGATAATTGAGACATGCAATATTTTAAATAAGAACCCATAACAAAACCTAGTCATTCAATAATTAAACCATTGTGCTTGGTCAAAAGGCACATAAATTGAAACTGTTCATGCCAGGGACATAATGGTAGGGTTTTTAAATAATGATTGAACTGAAATTATATTTGCCTATTTCAAGTTCAACAAGGGGCTATATATATAGACTGACAATAATTATGCTTGACATTTCTTAGGGGAGACAGTTAAACTTCATTCTATACATTAGGGTGATTTATTAGCTCAAAGCCCAGGTGATACTTTCAGGTGACACTTTCAGGGGTTGTAGGGGTAGATCTTGATGAGAACTGATAAGTATAATTTAGTCATAAACCAGGCTAGAGTTTCTGGTGCAGGCCTATGACAGTCAATATTCTACACAGCATTATGTAGTACCGAACTCAAATTCCATTGTTCTGCCTGTTAGTAATTTGCAATTTCATTAATATAAGGCTGACTCAGTAATATATGGGTCAACATCCTAATGATCATTCTATCTACGGGGTACACAATATAGAACTATATATTAGCTAGAAAAAACACCTTTGTTTAGCATATACCATACAATATAAATGGTTAGAACTACAAGGCAAATTATACAGTGTATTGTCATGCATGCAACCGTGCACTTGATCTAAATATAAGGTGTGCATAACTTGGAATATTCCATTCATTCCTTTAAAATAACTGCTTTATCTTACTATTAAGCTTGTGTAATGAAATTGCCCTGCCTCTAGTATAGAAATGTCTTTTGATAAAGTGAGCAAAATGTTTCAAGTTTGTTTTGAAACTTGGCAACTGTTTTTAGATGTATCCAAAGATATTTTAGAATGTGTAGATTCTATCTTTGATATTTTCTTTTTGAGTCAGAAACACATTGGGGCTAAGATTGTTTTTCACACAAATAATAAAACATTAAATAATAAGTTGAATTGCCATTCCCAAAATATTATCAGTAGTATATCACACAAGAGAAAAAACAAGAACTGTCGGAGGACAGTAACGCTCGACTATTCGAAAATTTGTCACAAGGGTGTTTCATTGAGTATAATAATGGTTACCTATATGAATACATAAAATTGTCCGAAAAGGTACAAACCCTTCAAGTTTCAATACATTCCCTTCAGTAGCTATGGAGATACAAGCTTACACACTAAAACTTAACCAAGAATTTATGAATCGAAAAAGGGGCATAATTATGCGAAAAAGTAAATCAGAGTTATGGGACTTGTGCCAATCATCTTAGATAATCACAGACAACAAGAGTGTGAAGTTTCAATCCATTCCCTTCAGTAGTTATGGAGATACCAGCTTACACGCAAAAACTTAACCAAGAATTTCTAAGTCAAAAAAGGGGCATAATTGTGCAAAAAAGCAAATCAGAGTTATGGGACCTGTGCCAATCCTCTTAGATAATCACAGAGAACAAGTGTATGAAGTTTCAATCCATTCCCTTCAGTAGTTATGGAGATACCAGCTTACACGCAAAAACTTAACCAAGAATTTCTAAGTCAAAAAAGGGGCAAAATTATGTAAAAAAGTAAATCAGAGTTATGGGACTTGTTCCAATCATCTTAGATAATCACAGAGAACAAGTGTTTGAAGTTTCAATCCATTTCCTTCAGTAGTTATGGAGATACCAGCTTACACGCAAAAACTTAACCAAGAATTTCTAAGTCGAAAAAGGGGCATAATTATGTAAAAAAGCAAATAAGAGTTATGGGACTTGTGCCAATCATCTTAGATAATCACAGAGAACAAGGTGTGAAGTTTCAATCCATTCCCTTCCGTAGTTATGGAGATACCAGCTTACACGCAAAAACTTAACCAAGAATTTCTAAGTCGAAAAAGGGGCATAATAATGTAAAAAAGCAAATCAGAGTTATGGGACTTGTGCCAATCCTCTTAGATAATCACAGAGAACAATTGTGTGAAGTTTCAATCCATTCCCTTCAGTAGTTATGGAGATACCAGCTTACATACAAAAACTTAACCTAGAATTTCTAAGTCGAAAAAGGGGCATAATTATGAAAAAAAGCAAATCAGAGTTATGGGACTTGTGCCAATCATCTTAGATAATGACAGAGAACAAGTGTGTGAAGTTTCAATCCATTCCCTTCAGTAGTTATTGAGATACCAGCTTACATACAAAAACTTAACCACAGGGACGCCGACGCCGCCGCCGACAAATGGGAGACTGCATTAGCTCGATTATTCTGCGAATAGTCGAGCTAAAAACTGTTTTTTTTTTTCAATGTTAAAGTTAAAGAATAAAATATGTGGTTATAAAGTCCCTGATCCTAACCCTAAACCCCATTCCCCAGTCATTTTGGTTCATAAAAGCAAGCTAGAGTAAACGGTATGTGAAAAAAGGCGTGATTTAAGATTTTAATGAGAGGAAAGAATCTTTTCAATCAAGGAACAAAATGTTCAGCAGATTTATAGCAAAGGCATGTCATATAACTTTTTAACAATACATATATTGCACAGAAAGAGGGTCATATCACTAAAAACAGCATAAAAGTCTAAACATGGCCTCAAATCAAAACCAAATTTTAACAGAATCTTTCACAGTCGACTTTCATACTTCAACTGGGTCAAAATTTACCATTTAGAACAGAAAATACATTAGTGTTACTCTATCGTTATGCACTTTACACATACAGATTTATAAAGCTACATTTTATAAATACCTGAATCAGAGTCAGACCCGCTTTCCGACGTAGAAGTTTCTGATAAGTCACAATGCCATTCTAAGATATCAATAAATTCAAAATAAGTCAATATCTCATTTCTTTCTCACACCTTAATTAAGGTTTTACTAATCTGTGGTATAAATCAAATGTATGGTATGGTGTTGTATAATCAAATGTATGGTATGACATTGTATAATCAAATGTATGGTATGACATTGTATAATCAAATGTATGGTATGGTGTTGTATAATCAAATGTATGGTATGACATTGTATAATCAATGTATGGTATGACATTGTATAATCAAATGTATGGTATGACATTGTATAATCAAATGTATGGTATGGTGTTGTATAAACAAATGTATGGTATGGTGTTGTATAATCAAATGTATGGTATGACATTGTATAATCAAATGTATGGTATGGTGTTGTATAATCAAATGTATGGTATGACATTGTATAATCAAATGTATGGTATGACATTGTATAATCAAATGTATGGTATGGTGTTGTATAATCAAATGTATGGTATGACATTGTATAATCAAATGTATGGTATGACATTGTATAAACAAATGTATGGTATGACATTGTATAATCAAATGTATGGTATGGTGTTGTATAAACAAATGTAGGGTAAGGGTTGGTTGTTTAGTTGTTGCTTTTATTTGTTTACAAAGCCGTATACTCTAATTAAGGTTGATTTGATGTGAAAACCGCTAACTTTTGACAACCCTAAATCAAATAAAGCAGTCATTAATTCTACTGGCACTTTGTACATAGTTACATTAATGCTTTTAAATCAAGTTGGTTTTCACAAGTTTAATTTGAATCTGAATTTTACATGCTTCTAAAGGGTACTGTCCCATGCAGGGTTTCATGTGCTAGTCTTCACAATACACTTCTAACTAAATTCTATTGTTAAATGTGAATTACCTTGAGTTGCCATGCCGAAGTTAAAAATCAAGACATTTATTTAACAAGAGCACCACATGCTGTGATAACACTCATCTGTTAAAGGCACATTCTATCAATATTCAATTTCTAAAAAGATTCTAAGTTAAAAACGGGCACAACTCCTAAAAATATTGCTTTTAAATATTATGCCTCTTAATTGTCTTACAATATTTGTATAGGCTGTGATGTTACAAAAAATGTTTACCATTGACCATTAATGTTGAAAATTTAACTAAGTGGGTAAACAGGAAGTGGATGTGCAAAAAAAAAACCTGAAATCGAATCCCACGGTATGGGACCACATGTTAATGCTGTATGCCAAATATCAAGAGGCTGTGAAAAGTATTTGCTGAGAAAACTGTTACGAAAATTTCCTACCATTGACCATTAATGTCGAAAATTTAACTAAGTTAGAAAACAGGAAGTGGATAAGCAACAGACATGAAATCAATTCCTCTCGGTATGGGACCACATGTTGATGCTGTATGTCAAATATCAAGAGGCTGTGATAAGTAGTTGTTGAGAAACCTGTTATGAAAATATTTTCCCCGCCCGCCCTCAAATATGCCCGCCCGCCGCCAGACATTCACCATTTTATAACCCGGGTTTGCACCTGTGCAACCAGGATTTAAACCAAAAGTAGAATAGAAAACAGCTTTCTACAGTGGTGTAAAAATGACTTTCAGAGAATTAGTGACAATAACCACTTGGCCATAAGATCTTTTTGTATCCAAAACAAGATAAATCTTTTTAAAATTTAATATAATTATGTTAATTGAGAAATATTTTCAGAACTTTTTAATCTCAAAAATTTCATTTCTATACTTAATTGCAAAAACTTCAGTTTTATTGCATAAACTTTAGTTTTACTGAATAGTTAAACTATTAGTAATTATTAACAATTACAGAAGAAATCATGTGAGTTCTTTAATTAGATGGGGTGTTTGTTATTAACTGTGAGGTTTACTTTAATGCAAGAAACCTCGACTGTTAAAATGAGGTCTTATTAAATTATTTTTTCCTTCTAAAATATGAGTAATAGGTAAATTATCAGCATGCACAATGTTAAATAATAGAGATGCATTTGTTCCTGTTAAATAAAATATTTAATTTAACTAAGTAAAATAAATTTATGTGAACACGATATTTGTTGAATAAAATTTAATCATTCAATAACTTAACTATAAACAAGAAGCATTTTGTAAGAACTGTAAGCGGTACTTTACAACAAGAAATAAATCAAAGTTTCTACTTAGTAAAAGTACCTGATATTTCTCCATTTTCTGTTTCTACGGTAATGAATGAATTGTAAGTGAACCACATACAATTATGTAAATCATTTAAAATATGGAAATAGCTTCCTATATAAATTTGAACATCCTTTTAAAGGCTCTATTTTAAATCTCTTTGCAATTTTACATTTGCTTCATTTTATACTGTTCTTTTGTTTAGGCCTTTTAAATAAGAATTTTAAGGCTACTAGTGTATTGCAGGAAAGTATTATTCAGAAGAATTTGTCCAATCTCTACCAGTAGTTGCAACTTCTTCACATAAAACACTTCAATCAGCAGTGCTTTTTGAATGGTAAACTATAAGAAATAATGTTTCTAACAAATAGTCCATGAAGAACAGGTCAAATACAGGACAAAGGATGTAACACTGTGTCTTGTCATCACAGCATCTAAAATTTGTACAATCATTATTTTACCCAAACTTGATGGCTATCTTGTTGTTTAATACATAAACATTGACAACTTATATACAGAACAAGATATGTTTGTAAAACATGTATGCCCCCTATCAGCAGCCAATTATTCATGTGATAAGGTAATTATGCATGACTTCTGACCCAGTGATCAAACAATTAATAAGGGTTATCAAGTATCTACTGGTCATGACCTTGACCTTTGACCCCTTGACCCAAAACTAAATAGGGGTCATCTGCTGGTCAAGACAAATCATCATTCAAAGTTTGAAGTTCCTAGGCCTAAGCGTTTTTACTTAATTGATCAGAAACCGTTTTTACTTACAAGGTAAATGTGACCTTGACCTTTGACCCCTTGACCCCAAAATCAATAGGGGTCATTTGCTGGTCATGACTAATCACAATGCCAAGTTTGAAGTTCCTAGGCCTAAGGGTTCTTTTATTATTGATCCGAAACCGTTTTAACATACAAGGACAATGTGACCTTGACCTTTGACCCCAAAATCAATAGGGGTCATCTGCTGATCATGACCAATCACTATGCCAAGTTTGAAGTTCCTAGGCCGAAGTGTTCTTTAGTTATTGATCAGAAACCGTTTTTACTTACAAGGTCAATGTGACCTTGACCTTTGACCCCTTGATCCCAAAATTGAAAGGGGTAATCTGCTGGTCATGAAAAATCACCATACCAAGTTTGAAGTTCCTAGGCCTAAGCGTTCTTAAGTTATTGATCAGAAACCGTTTTTACTTACAAGGTCGATGTGACCTTGACCTTTGACCCCTTGACCAAAAACTCATTAGGGGTCATCTGCTGGTCACCACCTATCATCATACAAAGTTTGAAGTTCCTAGGCCTAAGCGTTTTTAGTTAATTGATCGGAAACCGTTTTTACCTACAAGGTCAATGTTACATGACCTTTGACCCCTTGACCCTAAAAACAATAGGTCATCTGCTGGTCATGACCAATCACCATACCAAGTTTGAAGTTCCTAGGCCTAAGGGTTCTTAAGTTATTGATCGGAAAGCATTTTTACCTACAAGGTCAATGTGACCTTTCCCTTTGACCCTTAACCCCAAAATCAGTAGGGGTCATCTGCTGGTCATGACCAATCACCATACCAAGTTTGAAGTTCCTAGGCCTAAGGGTTCTTTAGTTATTGATCGGAAACTGCTTTTACCTAAGAGGTCAATGTGACCTTGACCTTTGACCCCTTGACCCCAAAATCAATAGGGGTCATCTACTGATCATGACCAATCACCATACCAAGTTTGAAGTTCCTAGGCCTAAGGGTTCTTTAGTTATTGATCCGAAACTGTTTTTACCTAAGAGGTCAATGTGACCTTGACCTTTGACCCCTTGACCCCAAAATCAATAGGGGTCATCTACTGATCATGACCAATCACCATATCAAGTTTGTAGTCACTAGGCCTAAGGGTTCTTTCGTTATTGATCGGAAACCGTTTTTACCTACAAGGTCAATGTGACCTTGACCTTTGACCCCTTAACTCCAAAATCAATAGGGGTCATCTACTGATCATGACCAATCACCATATCAAGTTTGAAGTCCCTAGGCCTAAGGGTTCTTTCGTTATTGATCGGAAACCGTTTTTACCTACAAGGTCAATGTGACCTTGACCTTTGACCACTTGACCCCAAAATCAATAGGGGTCATCTGCTGGTCATAACCAATCACCATACCAAGTTTGAAGTTCCTAGGCCTAAGGGTTCTTTTGTTATTGATCGGAAATCGTTTTTACCCAAGAGGTCAATGTGACCTTGACCTTTGACCCCTTGACCCCAAAATTGTTAGGGGTCATCTACTGATCATGACCAATCACCATACCAATTTTGAAGTTCCTAGGCCTTAAGGTTCTTTAGTTATTGATCGGAAACCGTTTTTGCTTACAAGGTCAATGTGACCTTGACCTTTGACCCCTTGACCCCAAAATCAATAGGGGTCATCTACTGATCATGACAAATCACCATACCAAGTTTGAAGTTCCTAGGCCTTAAGGTTCTTTAGTTATTGATCGGAAACCGTTTTTGCTTACAAGGTCAATGTGACCTTGACCTTTGACCCCTTGACCCCAAAATCAATAGGGGTCATCTACTGATCATGACAAATCACCATACCAAGTTTGAAGTTCCTAGGCCTTAAGGTTCTTTAGTTATTGATCGGAAACCGTTTTTGCTTACAAGGTCAATGTGACCTTGACCTTTGACCCCTTGACCCCAAAATCAATAGGGGTCATCTATTGATCATGACAAATCACCATACCAAGTTTGAAGTTCCTAGGCCTTAAGGTTCTTTAGTTATTGATCGGAAACCGTTTTTGCTTACAAGGTCAATGTGACCTTGACCTTTGACCCATTGACCCCAAAATCAATAGGGGTCATCTACTTGTCATGACCAATCACCATACCAAGTTTGAAGTTCCTAGGCCTAAGGGTTCTTTAGTTATCACTCGGAAACCATTTGGTCTACGGACGGACCGACGGACCGACGGACCGACAAGTGCAAAGCAATATACCCCCTTTTTTTCAAAAGGGGGCATAATTAATTACATTTTTTTTGTTGTAAATAAAAACCCCAAAAAACTCCAAAATGTCCCCCTAAAATTCCTTAGCAATTTGTTATTGATTATAAAGGTTATAGTAAAATACAAAATGTATTGTGAAATAGAAAATAAATCTTAACCAATACATGTGATATCAGTCAGCTTAATGTAAAACAACAAGTTTAACACCCTACATTAACATTGCTCTGCTGCAAATACACATAAAAACAAATTGTTCAAAATATGAAAGTATACAATCTTCACTCTCTCATTTACAGGTACATGAAATTTAGACAAGTATTATAAGCAATCCTATAAAAACAAACATCCTCTAAACCTAGAAAAAGTTAAAACAGATTTTATTTTTTAAAATACACAAACCATAAATCATTAATTTACCTTTTACATGAAACATGCCAGCCAAACATGATTCCTGAAAACTGGTTCCTGAAATCTTGATGAAGGTAACACAGTGTTAATGTTTTATCCTAATTTTAAGCAAAGAAATCAACCTACCAAATGGTATCTCTGGTACTGATGGTATTGTGTCTGAGGGCTGCAGCTTTGTTGCTAATGGTGTAGACGGACCGTTGACCATCACCTGGGCTAGATAATGGAGTAACTTCTGAGCTCGGTTCTGGGACGGGTAAAACTGGAAAAGCTGTGGGTTCTCGTCAATAAAGTAGGTGTCTACAACACCTGACAGAAACTGGGGGTTCTCCAACACATTCAACAAGAATGGTATATTGGTCTGTAAAACATATTCACTCATCAAATGACATGTTATACATAAATACTACATTTTATTATTTACCTGATAATTAACATTTTAAATTATCTTTATCTTTATTTTAAATTATTATTATTTCACATGTTTTAGCTCTTAATTTGTGTTTCTGACATTCTATTCCCACTAACATGATTATCTAAGCATGATTATCATAAGCCCAAATTCTGCATCACAATTTAACTTAAGAAAGTTAACTTATATAAATGAGTACATTGTACTTACAATATCTTATTGAAGATTTATTTGCAATACAACCTTAAAAATAATATTCACTGGACTTACATTAATAAAGCTGTATTTTCTACATAAAACAGTGACTATTCTGACTATCGTAGGTACTAAAGTTGATTGTGTACATGTATTATCAAAGGTTTAAAGCCACTTACCTTGACCCCTCTAATTCTGAATTCCTTCAATGTTCTCAACATCTTGGCACAAGCCGAGGGATGATCAACAGCATGTGCTATCACCTTCACTAGTAGAGAGTCATAGAAAGGGGAGATAATAGCTCCAGCAAAACCTAAAGCACTGTCCAGACGGATACCAAATCCTTCACCACTTCTGAACACCTAAAATTACATGTATATCTTGGTAGTAAAAGCTCCTGCCATACTAAAAAAAATTGTCATAATTGCGGTTTAGTTGGGAATGTCCGTCCTGAGGGGACCCACCCAACAGCAAACGTATGTCAAGATATTTTTTCTTGCATATTCTTTACCTTACAAAAAAATTTTTCCATGATAATTTCTATCATTATTTCCTTACAAATGAGTATGAAATTACAACTTCATTCATAATGGCGAAATAACGTCATCCTAAGCATGTCAATGTATAGCAAGCGACTCATCTGGCCAGATGAAATTTCCAGCAAGGGTAAACAAATGGAAAAACCAGTCTGGTATGCAAGAAATACCTTTCAATTCTTAATTTTGGATAATAAGTTGTAGAATCCATATCAATATTTTATGTGAACAGAAAACAAAAGAATTTTTAACATTCAAGTTCTGCACAGAATGTAGAATCTACAAATCTGTGTCCGTTTTCCGTCATTGAGAAATAATATAAAGTCCTTTTTCAATTTTCATAAATCAATATTATATTTCACACACTACATTGATTGCATATTACACAGAGAAAACAGTTTTACAACAATTTTACTTAATAATACATGTAAATCTGACAAAAAACTTATACACACTTATCAAATACAAGGGGGATAAATCTTGAATTAAATGCATCATAGTTACAGGACATTTAAAATTTAAAATTAGATTACTCAAATTCATTAATATCATCAAACTTATAAACAGACCTCTATCCTGCCAGTGTCTGGTTGGAAGCCTCTGGCTGGATCCTCTGTGGTCATCCTACACTGTATGGCACAACCGGTCAATCTAATGTTGTCCTGGGTAAGTCCAATTTCAGGCAGTGTTCTACCCTCAGCAACCTTGATCTGTGACTGCACTAAATCTACTCTGAAATTTCAAATGTTATGTCTTAAATGATGTAGTAAGATTTAAACTTGAATTCTTATTAGAACAGTTCTTTTCCCTAACAAGCACTACAAAAATGTTAAACATTAGATTTTAATTTAAAAGCAATCCATTTGTATCTGCAAATAACTACCATATTAGTTAGGGATATTTTATTTTCACATCTATAATCTAAGGCAGGAATATTCCATATTCACATCTGCATCTTAGTTAGGAAAATTCTATTTTAACATCTATATTTTATTAAGCAATGTTCTATTTTCACATCTATATCAAAGTTAAAAATATTCTATTTTCACATCTATATTTTAGTTACGAATATTCTATTTCCACATCTATATTTAAGTTAGGAATATTCTATTTCCACATCTATATTTAAGTTAGGAATATTCTATTTTAACATCTATCTGCATGAATTTTGATTACTTATTAGGACTTATTATATTCAAACATTTATCGAGTATGCCAATGAACTTATACTTACCCTGTAACATTTTCTGTGACTGTGTGTTCTACCTGTAACCTGGCATTCACCTCAATAAAGAAATAATTTCCCTTGTTATCCAGTAAGAACTCAACTGTTCCAGCATTCTCATACCCGACATGCTTGGCAAGTCTTATAGCATCAGCTGTCATCTGTTCCTGTATTTCTTTAGCCAGCTGGGGGGCGGGGGCTATCTCTACAACCTTTTGATGACGTCTCTGTACGGAGCAATCTCTCTCGTATAGATGAACTACATTACCTGCATAGTCACCTGTAACAACATAATAACTAAATTATTAACACTAATCAACAATTATCAGTTTCTCTGCTATATTTATATTAAAATACTTTTCCTTTAAATTTGGACCTATTCAACGGAAGTTACAGTTCAAAATGATACAAAATTTAATCTAAAAAGTATCATGTAGCCATGACAAAATTTTGAATAATTTGAAAACTTCAAAAATTTCCCATCAATATATCTGCCAGTCGGTCAAGTCATTAAGATATTTTACTAATTTCCTGTAACTTTCATTTCTGGCTGGTACTTATATACACTCCAATAATAAGAAAGGACCCAGCTTTTTTCAAACTAAATGAAAAGCCTCTGCATTATATCAAATTTTCATGCATGTTTTACTGAATCAGACGATTTTCTTTCTTATAAATCAAAATGGTTGTACTTTTGTTGATTTAAAATTGGTAACAATTTTTGTCTTTTTACATCGAGTCTGACAACAGTCCATTAGTTAATTTACAAAACAACAATGAAATATGACATCTCACCTAAGATTTGAACTTCAATATGTCTTGGTCTCTCAATAAATTTCTCCAGGAAGAGGGAACCATTACCAAACGCAGACTGGGCCTCTGATGTAGCTCGATGAAAATTTTCTTTAATCTCCTATTATTATATAGAAAAATGTAACAATTTGACAAGTTAGAAGAAATTGCAAATGAAATGAAATCAGCAATTTTGATTATGGTTGTGTAATAACATGTGTATTTTACTGAAATCATTTAAACAGGTATGAAAGTGAATGATAGACAAGTAAAATAATTTTGTTTGCGAAAAAACTAATAGAGTTTCAGTTTATATTGAATTTTTTTGTCTTAAGAATTAGGTACATGTATATAACTAAAGGAAAATCATGTTATAGAAGCATTCTGACCCCATATATTCTGCTACTCGCAATGTGTGGAATATGATCTCTTGCTTGACCATAGGACACAAGATATCAATTCTCCATTGCGGCTCATAGCAAAATACAAAACCTCAGAAAGCTACAACTACATAATATTCTGTATATATTGTCAAACTTTGTCATCCTATATTGAAATATTGTCAATATAATTTTACACTATATACCAATGACAGCTCTACTAGGATAGTAATTATTCTCCTTAAATTGAAACTGATCTTGGTCAAAAATGAAAGTGTCATTGGGACCCCTGAAAATTCAAAGGGAAAACAATGCTAACATAATGGTTAAATTAGAAATGACATTTTAATATGTCAGAAATACCTCCATAGTTTTGACAACCCTCATTCCTCTACCACCACCACCATATGCAGCCTTAAATATGACTGGCAGTCCATATGTTTCACAGAATTCTATAGCATGTTCTGCACTCTCAACTGGTCCGGGAGTCCCTGGTACCACTTGTACACCTGAAGATTTACATTACAGGGCAACATATAGTTATTTCATTATGTACTCAGTAAGTTTTAGAGGGACGTGGTACATTTCATCTCCACATTTTCTTCTGACCCTGCCAAACTTAACAGTAAACAGATGATATCCAAATACCTAATGCTGCCCAAGATCATTTTAAACTGTTGCAAAACAAACCTGCCAGGAACTTTACAATCAACTGTGTAAAGCTGAGACAACAGAAAACATGGGAGTATCATTTTTATACAAAATTTTTTGTAAATACCCCAGAATCAATGACTTTTACATAAATGATATAAAAAGAGGATATTGAATGAGTGTAGATTTAATACTAAATTTATTTAAGAATTGAATAAAATCATATTCTGCTAGTCTATGGCGAGCATAATATTGTTTTATTCAATGAGTTCAATCATTAAATTTAGTGTTGAATCTACAAAAAAACAATATTCTATTCATCAAATATCTGAAATAAGAAAAGTAACTTTACAGTTAAAAACAGTCATTTTTTCGTTGTCACACCTATAGTGTTACGCTAACATTTGTGCGCTTGTGTAATATCGTTTTTTATTTAATGGGTTTATTATACCCCTGCGCAAAACTTTATGATATAATAACAAGTAATTTGACATAAGAAGACACTGTAATCAGTACCAGCTTCTATAGCAGCCTCCCTTGCCTCAACTTTATCTCCCATACGACGTACAACCTCCGGTGATGGTCCAATAAATCTGATCCCTGCGTCTAACACTGACTGAGCAAAGTCTGATCTCTCAGACAAGAACCCGTAACCAGGGTGAATTGCATCTACACCATGCTCCTGTAAAGGTAAACATGAGAAAATTGAATACAAGCTTTTTATACATATTCTTAATAATTATTGTACATTAAATACATTATAAGGCAAAGTTTTGGATGAAAATAATACTTCGAAAATAAAAATATCATCAGTCTATTCTCTATTCAGGTATTCTCTCAAAATAATTTTGCATTATAATTATGCTATAGGGTTTCAATGTTGGCCTGAGTGAGAGTTACTGTTAACTAAATTCAGAGACAACTTTGACTAAATCTTGTCCTATCTTTTATTATCTCCCTTGTTAAAGATCAACTACTATATGACTAAATGTTTTTTGTGCATTTCCAAAAAGAATTTTTTTTCCCTGGTTATTTTTAATAAACTGGAAGTTTGAAATAAAAGAGACTGAAAATGTGTGACATTCCATAGTCTCCTTAAAAAATAAATTTGATAAATCAGTGTTTTTTACCTTGGCTATATGTATAATCTCAGGTATATTGAGGTAAGCAGCTACAGGTGGAAGTCCCATTCCTATCAGGTAAGATTCATCAGCTTTCTGTCTATGCATGTGCATTTTGTCCTGCTCCGAGTAGATGGCTACAGTACGTATGTTCATCTCAGTACAGGCTCTAAACACACGGATGGCTATCTCACCTGTAATATATATTAACATTAAAATAGTTCACCTCATTTCTTACAATTATCATATCATTGCCAAACACATGAAACCCTTTCACTTTACTCAACAAGTTGAGCATTCTTAAGTCTATTGAACTTAGTTCTAGCCATCAATGTAACACATTTTTTGTGATATTTTGGTTGTAATAAAATGCACCAACACCAATGTAAAAACATTTCTAAAAGAAGTTTCTTGAAGCTTATTGTAGAAAAATAGGCTGGTAGTAATGCAGGTTCACTCATTAGATATAGCAGGGATAAATTACAGAAATACTGTTAAATTTGATCATGAAACGAAGTATACAAACTCACAGAGATGAATATCAAATTTATGTGTTTACAGAAAGTACCTTCCAACTTTAAAAGGAACTAATTTTTGTTACCTCTGTTGGCAACCAGTAGTTTCTTGATCTGGCCAACCTCTTTTGTAGGTGATAACCGCCCTGTGTTGCTTGCTGAAGTAGAATTGCAACAAATGCCTGCTGGCAACTTGAACCCTGGCCTAGGTTTAAGCCCAGCTGGACCTTCTGACAGTTGCAAGCTGGCAACATGCCTAAGCTGGGCAGCCCGGGTCTGCAGACGCAGCATTTTGTCCTGTCCTTGAACTCCTCTTCACAAGATTATCTCCCCTTCGTTGTTTACACAATTATTACACAATCTCTCCTGCAAGATAAGAAATCAGACAAATTACAACAGGCAAAAATAAATTGCTCAAAATGGGTTGGCAAAAAAAAAAAATCCAAGGGGCAGAGAAATTGTGGATATCAACTCGAGATATATCAAAAACATAAGTTCACCTTTAAGCACTTTGTGCTCAGGTGAGCTAAAATTAGACACTCAATTAGCATTAAGCATTTTTTAATACATGTGTACCAAGTGGTATAATTTATCTATTTTGTAGTATTTTATATGTAACACAACACCTCGCAGTCAACATAATTTACTAGGGATCATTAATTTATACTAGTAACTGCATAGATAAAGTTTTTGTTGTACTTAATAAGTCATGATCAGGTCATATTATTTTTACTGCTGAAATGTACAGCTCCAGGAAGATTCTTTTATCAACATAAGTAAAATATCAGGTACAAAAAGTCTTGTCAGCACAACCAATTATCTTTTATAAGCTTAAAATCACTGGTACCTATGTGCAGTTATAAAGGGCAGATGTTTATTGCACATGTTAATTAAATAACAAACTTGGTTTTAATAAAATATTCTGGAGAAAAAGAAAATACAGCCATTCATTAGACCTAATAAACCTAGAACTTAAGTGCATTTGCTTCTTTTTTTAACATTTTAACATAAGTTTAATAATTTTAATGTAAATTCTATTTGTAGAGTTTTGCATAAAAAACAATGTTTACAACACAACAAGCACATTCCTTAATCTAGTTCCGTCCAGAATTCACTCACAGCTCAACAAAATAATTATACTTGAAAATCAATAATGCAAACATTAAAAGATTAAAATTCAAACCTGCATAGAATAAGAATAAACTTCCCCAGTTTCATATGCTATAGTCTCATTAATGTACTGCATGTATTTACAGAAAAATGAAAAAATGCTGCAACGGTCTAAATGCACAGCACATAAAGGAGCAGATTTGGACTATTATAAAAACTGGTTCTATCCGGAACTAACTCACATGTACAACCCAGAGCTTCTAAATTATCCAAATATTAAAAGAAAAAGAGAACAGATTTTTTCAAACCTGAATAGAATAAAAACTAAGGAGAGTAAAATAAATCCACCTGTTTTCATATACTATGATATATCAATAATGTACTGCTTACACTAATAGAGAGATGATAATAGTCTTAAATGTCAATGTTCTACCACTATATGAAGGAACTCTTGTTTACTGTCCAAAAAATATGGCAAAAATATTTATATATTTCATGTAACAGTAAACAAACATTTAACACAGTACCTGTACTGTATGTCATTAAATAATATCAGAGTCGACTTCTTTACAAGTCATAAACCAAACAAAAACCTGACAAAACATTTTGTGTAAACAATGTGTCCAAAATCTAGGACACTGATCTTTACGGTTTAAGTGATAAAAACTGATGACTATTTGCATGAATACAAAAGTTTTGAATGCTTTTGAGTTCATAAAATAGGCTGTTAAATTTCCTTCATGAACTTAAATTTCCTTCATGAATTTGTATGAATCTATGACTAATTTTAGAATGCATGCGTATTTTTCCCCTGTAAAACCTGGGAAAGACAAAAAATTAAGAAGATTTGCAAATGAACATGACTTGTGACAATAGCAAAAAACTAAATTACAGTGTTTTTAATGAATATATTTTCCTCATTCATATGATTCTAATATCATTTCAAAGAATTTAATTCTATACTAAAAGTCAGTTTGGTTTTTTTTCTATTTATTTGTTGTTTTTTTCATATTTATCAGCCAGAACAATTAACCTCACATTTAAAAAGATCAATCTAAATCTTTTTTTTTCATTTCATAATATTATAAATTTTAAAAGAAAATTATTTTTTTCTTGAATAATATTTTCCAATTCTCTTAAAGTGAAACTTCTTGTTTTCTAATATTTTCTTAATGATAAATCTAGAGGAGTCTAGAAATCTAGAAGTATATAATACATAATTGTTGAATAAATAACTTGTAGTACATATGGGTTACTGACATTTATTAGTCACTTAGCATCTATATATACATTTTGCTTTTTTGCACTTTCATATCACTTTTAACAGCTGAGAATAGAATTTACCCACACATTTAATAACATTTTCAATTTCAATGCATGGTGCATAGCAGTGGGTATCTATTATTATGAGGGACAGGTTTTTATCTTTCATCAACTTTTAAGCTGATATAGGTCAAATATCTGCACAAGGCATTTCAGGAAAAATATAACATTTTTAGGGGAAAATATATATCTATTTTGGGCTAGGGGAAACTGGAAAGAGCCTTTATTCGGCTTGTAAATATAGGAAGAAAATCCCTGCTCCTGAACACAAGACTCTACTTAATATTCAGTTTTCTATTTAAGTACACTTTGTAAAACTCAAAGATGGTCTGATGATGGGTAATCTTTCATGGAAGTGTGAACTGAATGATTTTTATTATATCAGCTAAATTTAATGCTTTCACAGAGAGGATTATCTGAACATGCAAGTCATATGTAACTTCAAAAAATTATACATATTATAAATCCCTACCAAGTTCAATACCTTAAATGGACTAGTCTATCGTTCAACTTGGGAAGAACCTTTTTCTCATTTTTAACACAATGCCTTACCTGTTTGATAACAACACAGTGCCTTAGTGGTATAATAATAACACAGTGCCTTATTGGTATAATAATTATAATAACACAGTGCTTTGCCTGTTTAATATAAATTTAACACAGTGAGTGCCTTAGTGGTATAATAATAACACAGTGCCTTATTGGTATAATAATAACACAGTGCCTTATTGGTATAATTATAACACAGTGCCTTATTGGTATAATAATTATAATAACACATTGTCTTGCCAGTATAATATAAATTTAACACAATGCCTTATTGTTAAAATAATCATAATAAACAGTGCCTTGCCTGTATAATTAAAATTTAACACAGTGCCTTACCTGTTTAATAAGACAGTGACTTAAATGTACAATAATAACACAGTGTCTTACCTGTATTATTTAACACAGTGCCTTATCAGTATGATAAGCACAGTGCCTAAGATACATGCACTCTTCTTTTGACAATATTTTTATCATCCAGATCATGTACTACATGCAACACTGAAAGTTACATGACTTAAGTGGATTAAACCAAGCGACATATAATTTTTATTTTACATAAAGATCCTGTTTAAGTTACCACAAAACTTATTCAAATTAAAAGATACATGTATCAACCAATATCCTTTTCACTTCTCTGTTTTCTCAAGTATTTAACAAATATTGGCAATGGCTTTATCCATTTTCAGTTTAATTTAACATTTATTTATTTATGGCAAATTAGGCAGACCTAAACTGTTTAAAAATTTTCAAACTGTGTACTATAGAAAAAATTTAATGTGTGTAACTCACAACAATTGATAAGGAAGTTTTAACTTACAGCAAAATAATCAAACAAATACATGTACCACATCCTTGCTTAAATGATCATTAAAACAAATGAAATACCTAATCTCTTCCACAGCCAATTTCTGGCAAATTTAACAACTACCAAAACATTAACAAAATTTCAAGTTAAATATATTTGTTTCCTATATGAATATGACATTTAAATCTGCTTCATGATATTTATGATTATGTGGAAAATATTGTGAACATCTAAATAACATGTAGCTAAGTCATCATCTAAAAAAGCATAAATGAAATTAAGGGTATGGAAAAAAAGAAGAAGGCATGTCACATTTCTGGAAACAATCAATTACTGTTAAGACTTTATTGATTAAGTAACATAGAGGAGAAATTCCTTGAGGAATTAAAATCAATTCAGTTATAGTAGATCTTTTCCTAATTTCTACCATATGTATATTTTACAATGATGCTGGTAAAGTTCATACAGAACCTAAATGCCAGCTTTACTAGTGACAGATGACCTCTGCAGTGAGGTGCCACATTCTGATTTACTTCAAGCACCTTCAGAGATCTATGACCTTGACCATTATTCAGTCACAGAAACACTTTAATACATATAAACATGTATATATATTTGATATTATGTAACATTCTAACATTGTATAATCTATTAAAACAAAGAGTTTTGGAGTTTAGAAAGACGCAAATTACACTTGTGACTAAAGTTAATATTGAAAAAAAAAAAAGTAAAAAACTTCACCTAATTAGGAAGTACAGTCAAACCTGTGTTGAAAATCATCTCTGAATAAAGATCATACTGTAAATAAAGGCCACACTTTGACAATCCTTCATTTAATAAAAAGATACAAAGTAACCTCTGTAAAGGCCATGTTTGGCCTCAAGTGCAGGGGTGGCAGAGTGGCTGTTTAACAGGGTTATTAATAGAGCTGTCAGAGGCATTACCAGTACCCCCATCATCTCTGTGAAACAAGGATTTTAAAAAGGTCCATTTATTATCATTTTGGAAGTTAATTACTAGTATATTAACCAACTCTGATGAAAGCCCTGCAAGAAGTATAAAATTCATAGTGTGAACACAACTTTGTCTGACATTTGAGTTTAAATTATGACCTTGACCTTTTGGGGTTTTGGTGAACATTTCAGCCGAAAAAATCTGGAAACAAAGTGATCCCTCGGAAGTTTAAAAAAAAATCATTATAGGGGTATAGGAGTTATAGATTTACACAAGACTGTCTGGACTTCATATCCTTGACCTTTAGTTGGCATGATTGCAGCAGAATGTGCTCTGCATTTTTGCCATGTTGAGGTGAACATTTAAGCTAATTCTACATAAATTTATTCAGAGCAGATACAAAATTGCCTGATCTTTTACCTACAAGAGGGACCTTGATCTTGAACCGCCACAAAGGCATCATACAGGTTCTGCATATTACCTTGCTGTTCACTGAGGTGAATATATGAAAATCTGGAAAAAAGGTGATCCTTCAGAAGTAATAATCACAACAAAATTACATGAAAATTGCAGACTCTGTTTGACTGAGTATGTGCATATTAAAGAGATAATGAAAATTAATATGTCTTAATGAGTCAAGTTTGAAGAAAACTTCAACAGAAAAAGCAACACAACAAAGTGGTCCCACTATATCCTCCTCCACATTATTTGGTGGGGTATAACAAAATAGTGTACATGTGGCATTAAGTATCGCCACATTATTTGGTGGGGTATAACAAGATAGTGTACTTGTGGCATTAAGTATCGCCACATTATTTGGTGGGGGTATAACAAGATAGTGTACTTGTGGCATTAAATATCGCCACATTATTTGGTGGGGTATAACAAGATAGTGTACTTGTGGCATTAAGTATCGCCACATTATTTGGTGGGGGTATAACAAGATAGTGTACTTGTGGCATTAAGTATCGCCACATTATTTGGTGGGGTATAACAAGATAGTGTACTTGTGGCATAAGTATCGCCACATTATTTGGTGGGGTATAACAAGATAGTGTACTTGTGGCATTAAGTATCGCCACATTATTTGGTGGGGTATAACAAGATAGTGTACTTGTGGCATTAAGTATCGCCACATTATTTGGTGGGGGTATTACAAGATAGTGTACTTGTGGCATTAAGTATCACTACATTATTTGGTGGGGTATAACAAGATAGTGTACTTGTGGCATTAAGTATCGCCACATTATTTGGTGGGGTATAACAAGATAGTGTACTTGTGGCATTAAGTATCGCCACATTATTTGATGGGGTATAACTAGATAGTGTACATGTGGCATTAAGTATCGCCACATTATTTGGTGGGGTATAACAAGATAGTATACTTGTGGCATTAAGTATCGCCACATTATTTGGTGGGGTATAACAAGATAGTGTACTTGTGGCATTAAGTATCGCTACATTATTTGGTGGGGTATAACAAGATAGTGTACTTGTGGCATTAAGTATCGCCACATTATTTGGTGGGGTATAACAAGATAGTGTACTTGTGGCATTAAGTATCGCCACATTATTTGGTGGGGTATAACAAGATAGTGTACTTGTGGCATTAAGTATCGCCACATTATTTGGTGGGGTATAACTAGATAGTGTTCATGTGGCATTAAGTATCGCCACATTATTTGGTGGGGGTATAACAAGATAGTGTACTTGTGGGTGTTATGTACGAGTATTTATAATGATTAAATATTAGTTGGCTGTAAGATTGCATTTTCCACATGTTGCTTGGTTGGGTTTTAAACATAAATGCTTCTTGGTTGACGTACAATGTAGATCTGTTCTACAGTCACATCTATGATGTTCAAGAGAATGCAAACAAACATACATGTAATTCACCAAACTTAGGAATAAATATGGTATTCCCCTTTGACCTTCTTTGTTGGAGTTTGTTTAAGGGCAACAAACAGTGAATGCGTATTCAATTTGAGGCCACACCAAGTTTTTTTGTCTCTACAGCTTTTTCATTATACATGTATGTAATGTTATATCATTAAATGAGGCCTTGACGGCAATCACCTGAATTAGACCCCTATGTATATTTCAGAAGTAAAATTTGTATGTAATACACTAAAGAAAACGGAATGAACCTTATATATACTCCTGGTTAAGACCCTGGGGTCTATTCCAGGATATAGCCGTCTTGACACAGATACTGGTCTTACATAAAATCAAAGACAAAATACATGCTATGATTAAGTCAAAAGATGATGAATTGAGATGAAATTTGATCTTACGTTACATTTTGTCAAAATAATTTGATATCGTAAGCGTAAATTTTAGATTTTTTTTGTTTTGGCTCAGAATTGCCTTAGCCCATAGACTATGTGCATGTACAGTCAATCATTAACAATAGCCTTGCAAAATTATTTAATAACATTATACTCACTAACCTTAATAAATCAATAATCAATTTGAAAAAAATAATTAACAAATACCAAAATATGGTTGCTTCACAAGGCTGGAACAGAAATAACATATTACTACAATACTAATTTATGCAATTTGCTAAATTGGTAGTTTCAGAAAGAATTTGGAAGCAAATTGATAGACTAAAAAGAATCAGTTAGATTGCATTTCATATTTGAAACTATAATGAGTGAATTTGTCAGACATTTGATGAATGACAAATACTACATCACGTACAAACCTTTTCAAAACAAAATCCCTTGACATTCAGTGAACTTCCAGCTTGCCGATTCGGCCTTCACCTTTTTTGTTTAGATTCGAATTAATTTGCCTTTTTAAAAAACTTCTTAAATATATCAAATATTAGAAATAACAATGTATTTCACAACAAAACAAAATTGAATTGTATGCTGCTTATTTGTTAATAGATCAAATATTCATAATAACATACGGTAACAAGCAATTTCGTTAATTGTACGGTATTGGTACGGACAACAGTACAGAGTTTAGACGCGACACACAAAAAAATAATAACTTTTCTTATGCTCATTTTTAAGACATTTTACTTATTCATTTGAATAAAAGTGATTTTGCTAATATTCTAGGTATGCAAACATACATTATTTAAATTATGTCATCAATGTTAAAAAAATATTGTGTCTAGGTATACAACCATTATAAGTGTCATAGTGCTCGTTACATTTTTTTGGATATTATATTAAGCAACTGATTTCGTAGCTCTCTCTATAACTAATTAACTTTTATATATCATCGTTTTAGTTGAGCCCTTGCTATCTTTGCTGGGAACTAACTTTTTTGTGTGGGTCATTAGTGAAAAGGATAAAACAGTGTAAAATTGTGCATAAATGAGAGATATTTCTTTTCTCTTCCCCTCGGAGCGTGCATGTCGCAAATGCTGTTGTGTTACATGTAGGGTAGGTCCTTGAGACCAGACTTCCCGGGCACTGATGGGGAGTTAAGCTTCTATCGGCATCATTACCCAGCTGCTGATGTCCTGACTAATGCCTATGGGGTAGCCCTACAGTTTGCCTACATTAATTGTTGGCAGGAACAAGAGATCGAGGTGATGTGCTAGTGTGCCCATAGCACAATGAAGGACGACATGAAAGGCAGGCCCTAAGCTGGCATAACAGCCCTTTTCAGAGCTACCTTCTCTTTTTCATATTGTCTCAGGCCATCATACATTAAGGTACTTATTGGCCGCCATACAGTGACGTACTAAAAATTCATACATGTATCTTTGGCTAATACTCCATAGAAATTGCTTAAAGCTAAATTATCATAACCTTGTGCTTCAATATTAACCCTTTAAGGGCATGACTTACTAGCGACATGTCTTGAGTCTGTATTCAACAGCGAAAGCTGCATTTAGTGACTTAACAGTGGATGGACCTTTATTTTAAGCATAGACTACTTGAACAATTTTATTAAAACTTCATACACTGACAGAGAACATTAGGAGGAAGTGCACAGTGCAAGTACAATAACTCTTAATTGTGTATTTTAGAGTTATTCCACTCTATCAGATTTACTTGAAAAACTTTGTCTGAAGCTTAGCCTCCAAATTAGTTGAGGGATTTTCTTCAAATTTAATGTGTACACTGACAAAGCACATTGGTAGGAAGTGCATTGTGCAAGAACAATAACTCTACCTTGCCTATTTTTAGAGTTATTTCCCTTTATCAGATTCACTTGGAAAAAAAATCCAGAGCATAACTCTAAAAGATAGAGCATGTACATGCATAAGCCTAAACTATAGCATATTATTGAAAACTTCAGTAACCTCAGAAACCAGTTATTGAATTCTCTAACTGCTTTTTTACCTAAAAACTGACCAAGCCTGGTTAAAAGGATAAACTTGAAACCCCTTGTTGTTTAACTTTTAATGCATTTATGTTAATCATGGTACATACACCTGAGCTGTTCTGATTCCTTTATGTTAAAAAAAATTCATTCATAGACATGCACTACTGAACTATTCAAAGTGAGCCACTGAGGCCATTAGTGTAAGAGTGTAAGTTTCAATAAATAATCTAAATCAGTTTACTTATATTTTTATTAGAACATAAATACATATCTAATTTTAAACTCTTTATCAGGTTTAACAATGGCAGAGGGTGAGAGACGTTCTGTTGTAGATGAAAGGAGGTATGCCATTGTAACGAAGGAATCAATATCAATGATGGCAGAATCTGGTGGCCATGACGATATTGATGACACTATTGCTGGTATACTTGGTGAAGATGTCAGCTATAGATTAAGAGAAATTACTCAGGTAATCATATAAATATATTCATGAAGAAAACTTGAATTTGTAGAAGTAACTTTTCAAAGTATCTGCTGAAGGTAAGTCTGTTTTATTTGCTAATGAGTTATGAACTAGCTGTCCTAAAGACTTGCATAATTAACTTCTCAACCTAGTTTATTAAGAAGAAAGAAAACCCATTTTTTCCAAAGTATTGTATGTCCTATGCTAGTAGCTTAATTGTAAACTCATCCATTTGGATATTATAGATAAGAACTTTTTTCCTACATTTATAAATTACAGAAAAGTGCACAGTTTATGAGACATTCACGGAGGAAATGTCTACATACAGATGACTTCAACAAGGCATGCAAATTTAGTGATATACAGGTATACCTTTATCCATATTCTTTGATATAAAGCAGTAACATATATATGAGTGACACATTTTATATTAGTATTAATTAATTATACGTTTTATATCTTCAATAATGGATTCTCTTTGTAATTATGAGGCAGTTTATAGAACAATTGTAAGGGAAATTACGATAAATATGAATATACAAAGTTCCATTATTTTGTAGAGAGACACTTTGAAGGAATGAGATACAGGTATTCTGAATTGTAAGGCAATAAATGAAGAAAATATCAACGTTTTATTTTACAGCCAGTACATGGTCATGGATCTAGTGACCCACCGGCACCTTTCCATCACATTAAGACAGATATAGGAGAGTCCATACATTTCACTGATGATGCTGAACAAAATCTAGCAAGTGCTGCAGTTAATGATTATATGCCTAAACAACTTGGTGATACAACAATTAAAGGTTAATAGTCAGTGCTTTTTATATGCCCTAAGAAACTTCAGGATGTATTATGGTATCAGTATGGTGTTGTCTGTCCACCTGTGAATCTGTCCACTCTAGAGTTCATTCCTTCGATCAAAGACCCTTTATTAAACAAAAGATAATAACAAAAAAAGAAATGGCCTGTTATCTGGTTGCATGTTTGTCAATCTGACTGTAGACTCGCTTTTGAAGGATTTCTGTGATTATCTTTATATTTGGCTTGTAAGTATGCTATATCAGAACGCAAGTAAAGTATGATTTTTGCTGCCATCAAATTTTTATTGGTAAGAGTTGTGCTCTTTATTAACCAAATTTTCTGTGACATTATTAGTTTTATCAGGATAACTTTTAGGTGGTGGCATAGTGGTTAAGGTGTCAGCATCTCAACCCAGGGATCATGGTTTTGAGCCCTTATCAGGTCATGACGTGACACCAGTACTGGTTGGCTCCAGGAAGCGGAAAGTGATTAATATCAGTTGCAAGAACTTGTTTCGCATTAAATTTTGAGCTTAAATACATATGTTTAAACAAAACCAAAGATTTTATTGATTGTCTTTATGTTTGGCATGTAGGTATACACAGGTCAAGTTCAGTTTTCGTAGCAATCTAATTATTATCGATAGAGTTATGCCCCTTTTTAAAGCAAATTTTCTGTAAAATTTTTGGTTTCCACAGGATAGCTTGTGAAGAATTTTCATATATTGTGTTTACATTTGGAATGTAGGGATGTTATATCAAAACACTGGCTAAGTTTGTTTTTCACTGCAATCAACATTATTGAAAGAGTTACGCCCATTCTGAAAGCGAATTTTCTGTACAATTTTTGGTTTTCATAAAAATATGACAGAAATGTATTGAATATCTATGTCATTCTTACAAATTCTTTGCTTACCAAATATTTTTTTTCTTCTGTAGTTCATTGGCTTGCAGTTGAAGGTGTTCAAAAAACAACACAGAATCCACAAGGTAAAGTTTAACTGTTTGAAATATTTTAAAGTGTCTGTTATCTTTTAAATATAGTGATAGAATGAACAATTTAGATAGTTAGATCTTTGTGGTGAACACTATACTGGAGTAATATAACACTGCGGATATAAATCTAATTTCTTGATAATTTTTTTTAAATACAACTAAAGGTATAAATTTCATTCTAAATGCCAAGGCAATGTGTATGGGTTTGTCATGTGTATTTAGTTGATAATAATTTGTATTTGAAATTTTAAGATTTCAATAACTGATATTATTTTATTCTCTATGAAAGTAGCTACTATATTTTCTACTATATTGAAGGTAACAAAATAGAGCTGAGTGCAGCATTGATGAAATATTTCGATAAAATTACACAAGCTGTCCTGGGACTGGACTCTGAAATGATGAAGGTATTTCTTTATTAATAACTTAAAGCTCTAGAATAAGGTAAACATCTGAGTTTAACTACCTATAATAGAAATCTCATGTTTTGTTTGTAACACCGGCCCCCTGTGACTAAGTGGTTTAGGTCTCCAACTACAAATAACTTTCCTTATACCTGTGTGATTTGAATCCTATCAAGTACTTTGGATTTTTTTCATGTTTGTAAGCTAGCTTGTTTAAGGATGCATGGAAGCTGAAAAATTGTCATATGGCTTTTACTGTGTGGGTGTGAC
This sequence comes from Ruditapes philippinarum, assembly GCF_026571515.1. Classification (NCBI taxonomy): domain Eukaryota; kingdom Metazoa; phylum Mollusca; class Bivalvia; order Venerida; family Veneridae; genus Ruditapes; species Ruditapes philippinarum. The sequence goes on along the minus strand of NW_026860568.1, from coordinate 115,775 downwards.
GTACAATCCAACCAAAAATAAAAAAGTTTAAGGAAGGTTGGTGGTTCTACTCAGGTGCCAGTTTATGCCTGAAATAATGCAAGAAAGGACACGTGAGGTCTTCATCCGTCAGTAAAGCTGAAAAATTGCCAATCAACTTTTATAGTTTCAATATGACTTATAAATCCAACAATCAATGTATGTAAAACATTACTTAATCTTGATGTACTGTCAGTTCAGAGCATAATCATAATGGCAGTGCCTCTGACTCATATTAACTTTTGCTTCCGTTTTGAGAATTAAAGCCTATCTAGCAAGCTATCATGCTAGAATAAAAATGTTTGATGTTTTGTTACTGATAGAGTAAATAGGTAGACATTCTCAATTTAACCAGAATCAGTATCACCATATCAAACAAAACTGTTAAATTGTGAGTTTTAAGTTTTTCTTTTCCAGTAATATTCACTTATTCCAGAATATTCACTTAAATACTCTTTGACTCTTAAGAATGCTTTTTATTGGTTTATTTACTAGAGCATTAATATAGAAGTTAAGTCTGTACTTTTCTATTTTTAGGAGAAAAGAAATTTTAAAATTATATTTTTACTTCAGGGTGTTAATCTATGGCCAGTTTGTTTATTATATTTATATGTAGATACATAATAACTGTGTGATTTGTGTTAATATTTAATTTCAGACAGCATTGTCAGATGTTAGAACCAATGCTAATATATCACCACTGTTACCACATTTTGTCAGCTTTGTAGCCAATGGAGTAAGTATGGTGTTTCTGTATCAGTTTTTGTTAACTAACTTGTCTTGTTTTAGATTGTTCAGTGTTATTTATGGATTTTAAATATCAAATTATAAAATTAACAGCTTTATAAAGGATTAAAAAAAAATTTAAAAAATTGAGTAATCAACACCTGAATGTAAATGTTACAGATTTTACAGATATGTAAACTAAGGCTCTTACACTGGTTGCTGGTACAGACTTGAAAATAGGGTTCGAGGTTAACTGTTGCTGTTAACTGCTGAAATGAGGCTTTGTCAAGTTTATGCAAAACTATTACCTGAAAGCTGGATATTCCTGTCTGTAACAACAGACAGTGTTTGATTCTTTTTCTTACATATAAAATATTATCTTATTCTGGAAAGAATTTAGGAAACTAAAATGTTTGTTCAGCACTTTTTTCTCAGACCAGCTTGTGACTTTACAACTGACAAAATTACGTCATCATAAGCATGTATTTCATTATTTAAATGTGTGGGAAATGAAGCATTTTTAAAGCCTTTGACTTGTCTTACACAGCAGTTTATGCTGATTTTTAGCTCACCTGTCACAAAGTGACAGGGTGAGCTTTTGTGATCGCTTTTCGTCCGGCGTCCGTCCGTCCGTCCGTCGTCCGTCCGTCGTCCGTCCATCCGTAAACTTTTACTTTAAATGACATCTCCTCATAAACCACTAAGCCAATTTCATCCAAACTTCACAGGAATGTTCCTTTGGTGGTCACCTTTAAAAATTGTTCAAAGAATTGAATTCCATGCAAAACTCTGGTTGCCATGGCAACCGAAAGAAAAAACTTTAAATATCTTCTTTTAAAAAACCATAAGAGCTAGAGCTTAGATATTTGGCATGAAACATCTTCTAGTGAGTGTCTACCAAGTTTGTTCAAATAAAAGCCCTGGGGTCAAAATTGGCCCTGCCCCGGGGGGTCATTGATTTTCCCTATATGCATATAGTAAAAACTTAAAAAATCTTCTTTTAAAGAACCCAAAGAGCTAGAGCTAAGATATTTAGCATGAAACATGTTCTAATGGGTGTCTACCAAGTTTGTTCAAATAAAAGCCCTGGGGTGAAAATTGGCCCCGCCCCGGGGGTCATTGATTTTCCCTATATGCATATAGTAAAAACTTAAAAAATCTTCTTTTAAAGAACCCAAAGAGCTAGAGCTAAGATATTTAGCATGAAACATGTTCTAATGGGTGTCTACCAAGTTTGTTCAAATAAAAGCCCTGGGGCGAAAATTGGCCCCGCCCCGGGGGTCATTGATTTTCCCTACATGCATAATTAGTAAAAACTTAAAAATCTTCTTTTAAAGAACTCAAGGAGCTAGAGCTTAGATATTTGGCATGAAACATCTTCTAGTGTGTGTATACCAAGTTTGTTCAAATAAAAGCCCTGGGGTCAAAATTGGCCCCGCCCCGGGGGGTCATTGATTTCCCCTATATGCATATAGTAAAAACTTAAAAAATCTTCTTTTAAAGAACCCAAAGAGCTAGAGCTAAGATATTTAGCATGAAACATGTTCTAATGGGTGTCTACCAAGTTTGTTCAAATAAAAGCCCTGGGGCGAAAATTGGCCCCGCCCTGGGGGGTCATTGATTTTCCCTATATGCATATAGTAAAAACTTAAAAAATCTTCTTTTAAAGAACTCAAAGAGCTATGGCTAAAATATTGAGCATCAAACATGTTCTAATAGGTGTCTACAAAGTTTGTTCAAATACAAGCCCAGGGGTCAAAATTGGCCCCGCCCCGGGGGTCATTGATTTTCTTTATATGTGTTTAGCAAAAAGTTTAAATCTTCTTTGAAAAAACCCAAATAGCTAGAGTTTAGATATTAAGCATGAAAAATCTTCTAGTAAGTGTCTACAAAGTTTGTTCAAATAAAAGCCCTGGGGTCAAAACTGGCCCGGCCCCAGGGGTGTCATTGTTTTTAACTATATGTGTATAGTAAAAACTTAAAAAAAATCTTCTTTTAAAAAGCCCAATGAGCTAGAGCTTAAATTTTTAGCATGAAACATCTTCTTATGGGTGTCTACCAAGTTTGTGCAAATAAAAGCCCTTGGGTTAAATTGGCTCTGCAACGTTGGGGGGGGGTGGGGGTTGGGGGGGGCCTATATACAGGTGAGCGACCTCAGGGCCATCATGGCCCTCTTGTTTCTAGTGTAAACAGTAGAAATTCCTGCTGATATGCAAGAATAGGATGATGCGATACTGTTAGTACATGCTGCTTTCCAGTTTAAGCTATGAGGTGTTCTTATCTTTCTTTGCACTTTTTATGTTTTGTTGAAAAACATGTTTTTATGTGTAATGAAAGTGTTAAGAGTCAGCTCTAGAATAAGGATTTGTTTGAAAATGGTAAAATGATTTAATTTTTAGGCTTTTGAGAAGATAGAGTTTCATTATCATATTATTGAAGTGTTTCGTGAGTTCATAAAGAATGAACTTTACAATTATAATATCTAAAGCCAGACAATAAAGCTTATTGTAACTGAACACTTTGAGAAAATGTATAATGTTATAATTATATTAATTTACTCTGTTGATTTTCTTATCTTAGGTAAAGATTGTGAGTTATGATCTACGTCAACTTAGCCAGCTTCTATATCTGATACAGAGCCTAGTATATAACAGTTCTCTATTCCTAGAGGCACAGCCATTTGTAAGTGAATTACATTTTGTAATAGACATACATTTATTTACTTAGCTATTTTCAAGATGTATTTACTTGCTATCTTGTCTGATGAGTCAGAATTTAACAGACTTTGGATCTTGATAAATTCTTGTTTGATTTAAACAGTTTATTTTTTATGTCCCCACTAAAAAAAGTGTGGTTTGATCTTTCATTCATCTGTACACCCTGGTATACTTGTCATATCTGGATTTCAATTTCTTTAGGTATAAGCTGTGTTTTATGTAACTTAATAAAACCTGCATAAGTATGACTGATGAAGTGCGGACATAATTGTCAATTAGTAATTCAACAAAATTGTAAAATTTGTTAAGTTTCCATCAAAATTTGCACATTTGTTTATGTACATTATCATCAATATACTTGTATTACATCATCCAGCTTGCCCAGTTAATACAAAGTATTGAATATTGTCTACTCCAACCTCTGCCAGTCAATGGTAGCACCACTAGTGACCAGTGGTCAGTCAAAGATTATGCTGCTAGATTACTGTCACATGTTATTAGGTGAGTCATTTCGTTTCTTCTTCTTAACCATTTTCTGAATGAAAACTATTTGAGTTCATAAACATTCACACAAATGCCATCTGTTTGTCTTACAGCAATTTGTTTCCTCTTAACGTTTTTGAAAGACATCATTGATTGGAAGCATATTTCATGTGCCAGTATTAAATATCAAAGCAAAGGTCAAATAATGTCTTGAACAAGTAGTTAAGGTTGTTGTCTTCAAACCACTTGCCCCTGAAACCTTTTATTTTGATTTTTGTTTACGTCAGCTAGCTTATGGGAATGTCTTTGGTTTCACTCAGGTACCAATTTGTACCTGAAATAATTCAAAGACGGGTCTTTCATCAGTAAAGTTGGAAAGTTGCAATATGACCTTGACAGTGTTGGTGCAACTTAAAACCCTATTTATAATATAAAAAGAATTATGCTCCTCTATAAGCTTATTCTATGATATGAGGGTTTCTGTGAATAACTTTTTGGAGATTTTCTTTGGAAACACATTAATTTTACTATTTAAGTAAAAAATACCAGAATAAAACTCAAGTTTGATAATGGTTATTGTTTTACCATATGTTTCAGTATCTGGGGTAATTCTGTGAACCACCTGGAGAGATTTACAGAGAAAACATTACGAGAAACATTATATGATCATAATAAACCATATACAGCACATTATGGAGCTATCATGGGATTACTCTACCTTGGATCAGAGGTCAGTGATCTTAATTATGAAGGTCAAATTTACATTTATCAAATGAAATGTTTCATTATTAAAGTCACAAAGAATTTTATGTTCATTTGTACTTTACATCTTTATTTCTTAAATATTCTTAGACTTGTGCAACAATAATAATATAAAAAGGAAAATAGCTTTCTTTGATATCCGGTTGTAGTTTAATATTAATTTTAAAGACAGACCGATCTATTTAGATGTAATTTTTAGTAATTTTATTCACTTAAAATAGCTCTGGTTGATAATTACATGTATGTTCAAACTTGTATTATTACAGATATTTTAACTTAACCTTTAAAAGCAGCCATAACATACTGTTAACATTTATTTTTAGAACATTGAGAGAGTAGTATTACCCCATCTAGGCATATATTGGCCGTTTCTAATGTCTGGACTGAACAAATCAAGTCCCCAGACTTCACAACTACAACACAGTGCTTCCATGGTATATGGTGCTCTTCTGGTTAGTAAGGAAGTTTTTTTTACAGTATTAGTAAATTTAATCTGCATGTTGCAGTGAAAAACTGCTTCATTCACACTATCAATTGCTTACTTTGTAAACCTTAACACCAATAAACACTCCTTAACAGCAATATCTTGTTATACTATTGTATATTATCATTCCTGCTCATTGTGTTTTAGCAATTTTACTTCCAACTATCATTTAGCAATTTTCCTTCCAACTATCAAAATATAAAATGAAATTGCAGTAAATATTGCTAATATTTTTAATGTGTTGCATTTCCGTAGGAAATACATATGATATAGAATGATTGGGAGGAGTAGGGGTGGTTTGCCCCTGTCAGACTTTCCTATTGTCTGTCTATAGACTGGAAAAACAGCATCCTTTTCCTATGTGCATATTTCTAATGTTCTATGTGTTATTGTACTGAAAGTAATTGTATAATCCTAATTAAATAAGTCAAATTGTTTTAATCAAAACATATATTGAATGTTGATATTATTTTTACATTCTGTTTCATATGCAGCTGAGTGTTGAACACATTCTACGAAAATACATCAAACAATTTAAAGACCAGCATTTACCGAATAAAACTAAGACAGTTCATGACAGTGCAAGTGTTCTTCAACCTGTCAAGGTCAAAAGTCAAGGACATTTGGGAAGTAGTTCATTTATGTCTATGTTTCACAAATCCCCAGTGACATTTTACATAGAAATGATTGAATATTTTGGTGATAGTTTGACATTGAAAATTCCTGAGATATTAGAACTAAAGAGAGATGTGTTCACACCATCAACAAGGGAAGTAAAAACGTTCCTCACAGATGTAGAAAGTCAGAAATCTGGGGAGGAATTACTGGCAGAGTTAGAAGAACAAGTTAAACAGGAAGAGCAAGAAAAGAAATTACGGCATAAGGACAGTTATCATAAAGTATGTATTCTGTATTTTTATTAAATCAATGGTCTTTAAACACCATACCAGTATAACATGAAGATGTATTGTTGTTTTTCAAGGTTACCCATTTGCTGAATGAGCTATCATTTTGAAAAACTTATTGCTTGTCTATTTTAACTAATGGTACATAGTGTTTTTATTGTATTGTTTTTGACTTGAATTTCTTTGATTCAATATTTCAGCTATATACTTGTTGAAATCTGCATTAGGATTGCCCGTGGAATTTAATACTTTAACAGATATATTTTTTTCGGAAAATAATTTCCAACTCACTTAGTAACTTACATTCATTTATGAATGGAAGTAGCATTAGAGGATAAATGAATTTTGATCTATTGTCTTCTACCAACTAGCTCACAGAATATGTCACACTTGTACAAATCATTGGTTCTTAAACATAATGTTCTTATTTATGCAATAAAGATTTGGTGTAAGCCACAGTTAATGAACCTGAAGATTATGCCTTTTATTTACAGGTGAAAAAAGAGCTTGACTTTAAACAGCGATCAGTGAGACAAAAAAGAGAGCTAGAGAATCGTCAAGCTGATCGTCGTCAACAGTTACAAATAGCTCAGCAACGTCAGCTGATAAGTGCCGCAGGTGACAGCGATGCTGAGATAGATGTAGAGGGAGATAATGACAAGTCCGATAACTCTTTCAATTCCGAGAAGTCAGAGGAAGATCTGAATGGAGATATGTCTGTTGCTGTGAAAAGCTCAATAGGTGAACCTGGACAAGGAATCAAATTAACATTTACAAAACGACCAAAACTGACGCAGTTTAGCGGAGATTCTCCGTTCAGTGATTTTGGTGACTATAGGGAGAAGGAATCAAAAAGTAGAAAAAGGAAACATAGTTCTCTAAGTCCTGATTTTGATATTTCAAATTATGAGGCTGGACCTTCATCATTCTCCCATCTTGGATTATATTCGTCGGAGGGGGAAGGAAGTTCAGATAGCGGTACTGGGCGTAAATCTCTCACCATCAAGTTAAAGAAGAGAGATAATGTTCCATGATGATTTGTTGTTCATATGTTTTAGTTTACATTATTTTGAGATTCACAAGATCTTGTTAAGATTCTTTTTAGACCTGATTTTACATTTTGGTTGTACCAATATGGAACATTACTGTCAAAAGAAATTCTTTTATGTAATAATAAAATGGACATGTTCCAAAGTTGAAAATTTTTGTTGAATTATCCTTTAAAAGAATAGAATATGTGCTATTTTCAAACATTTTCAATCATATATTCATGCTAGGAAAAGAAAACTTGCCCTAACCTCTAAGCTTGAATTGTCTGTTGCCAATACTTATTTTGTAAATGCAGTGCAGTGAATTATGAGTAATTCAAAGTTTTTGAAACACCAGCATTGTGCAAATAAGTTAACTTGTAATGGATGTTAACAAAGCCGACTAAAAGTGGAAACACGTTGCTAAGGTTTCTTACTGCTTACTTTCTTATTTTCTTAAATGGATTTGTCCAGCTTTCATTTATGGAACTGTCAATAAACTTATTATGGTGATACGAAGCTGAAAATTTAGTTAGTCAAACAGTATAGAACCTGGCAAAGGGTAATGACTTTAGATTCCAAGTTAAAAAATTTATTGAAATTAAGGCTGTTGTACTTTGCTGCCCTTTTATAATAACTTGAGACTAGTATAATTTAAGTGTCGCTTGATTGAGGACTTATATAAATACCTTTAAAACAATGTTTTCATTCCGAATGTGCGTTTCCTAATACAATTTATTTATTTGTTCGTGTTTCAGGTGAAGTGAATATGTCACATGTATGATTTGTAATCTTGGTTTGAAATAAGTGAACCTTTTAATTTTAAAAAATTATTTAGATGAAAGATTTTCTATTGAAGAGCTTTAATGTCACTTATTTGTGTAGGAAAAGTATGAATAAAATATTTCAAATATGTAGTAAATGGTGATTATTTTATGGACAATTGCACATAGTTTTAAAGATTACAACAAAAAAAAACAAAGATTACATGAAAGTAAAGATCAACAAGCAGAAACAATGTTCACTAGATTTATCTTCTATCCTCTCTCACAGTGCATTTGTAATGGAATACCAACAGACCAAAATCTTGAAAGGTATATCTAAAAATATATGACTTTTTGCTGTTTGAATGTCTTCTTTTTGTTTGTTTTACGTCACTGAACTTTGCTGTAGAAAATTTAAAATGTTTAAATAAAAATAAATATCACATGCTACCAACAATTCTAAATCACTGTAAAGATAAATTGTATATCGGATTTAACAGCGTGTGAATGTATACAATATATATTTAAAAATTTCAGTCCATTATGAACCTTTTATACTTTCCGTAGTCTAATTCGTGGATGTATTGATCTATCAATTCTACCTGTCATCGATTTATATTTACAACTATTTTAATACATCTTACATCTATAAGATATTTAGAATTAACTATTCAGGGTATAGGTACATGTTAATTTACGTTTATTGACTTTCCCCTCAAGTAATGTTTTATTGGAGTTTAAAAGTTTTTGTAAATAATGTAAACAGCAAAATAAACAATTAAATTTGTCTAAAGTTTAGTTGGTGTAATTATGCAGATCCCTGCTCCATCATGTTTAAGTGGTTAATGAAAATGTTATTCCATGGTCACGGCCATGTCTACATGTAGTTCCTATGGAATTTGCATGTCTGTCTCGGTACAAACGCATTCTAACACCGATCAATATACAAGTTCATTTCACATTTTATAAAAATATAACCAATGAACAATCAATGTTTGCATCTTGTAATGTTCCAAAATAAATCAATATTGAATGTTATTATAATAGCCTCGTTTTTATTTCCAGAGCCAAACAATCTATATCAAATGCATATCGCACTCCATTAAGTCTCATTTCCATCTTCAGAGTACAAAAAGTCCATATCAAATCCCTATATTGTCTAGCACCTCGTCCTATAGAGGTCTTATAGAAATCAGTATTGTACTCGACAATGTATAATAACCTTTCAATGCGCAATTTTATGAATTTTAACATTGTCAACGACATAATGCATATTTGTAACAGTTCGCATACTTTGGGCATTTCTGCTAAAGGATGTCTATGAATGGGGAATATATGGATTTATAGCAACGACCGTGCTCATGTGCCTTTTAGTTATAAGAAAATAATAATAGTAATAAAAATCATAGGCTCCCTTAAAGCTTTGTTTTAGTGTCAACCTTGAATTTGCGCCTTTCGGAATAATTAATATAAATAATTTTCTTTCTCCAATTTAATATATATTCAAACTTCTGTTATATCAATCACCAACGACATGGTTAAGATAAAGTAATCAAGTAAAGTAATATTTCAATGAGGGAAACGTACAGATTTCTAATTGTCTCAAATACAATCCAAAGAGTATTTTGTTTACTTGTAAAACTAAGTCCCCATCTTTAAAAAAAAATCGAATAATACAAAATACGTGATTTAAACTTTGCTTGTATGTAGGACTTATAGGTCTAAATGAAATGATGTAAATCTCGTTTTATATCTTTCTTTAAATTTCAGTATTCATGCCATTCAGTGATATTGAGTGTAATGAATGAAGGAGTTTATAAATTCGCTCTGATGATTCTATCGCATTTTAAGTGCGTGTTATTTAACTGTATACCCTAAAGACCTTAACAACGTACAGAGAAACCTGTCTAAATATTAAACATCATATCTGTATACTGTTCGATACGAAAAACTGTGCTCCATTTGTGGGATTTTGGAATTTGACACCATGGTATTTCTTACATTTTTAATATACGATTCATTGTTTTAATAAACGTTTTCTTAATTCAGGAAGTATTTTAATTGTGACAGGAATAATTTTAATATCTCTTATCAAATACGAGTATCTTTTCTATGCTAACTATATTCGTAGAAATATCTGTTTAATTTTAAAGAATTTAAAAAGATCAAACTATGAAACGACATATATTTTACATTTCAAATAATTTAGTGCAAAACGGTGGGGAAGAAAGTTTTTAGCTCGACTTTTCTATGAAAAGGGGAGCTATCCTACTCGCCCCGGCGTCGGCGTCGGCGTCGGCGTCGGCGTCGGCGTTGGCGTTGGCGTCACACCTTGGTTAAGTTTTTCGTACCACCCCACTTTATTTCAGAAGTATTACAAGTATGGCTTTGAAACTTACCATACTTGTTCACCATCATAACCTCCATCTACAGACAAGAGTACATAACTCTGTCAAGGTTTTTTGACAGAATTATGGCCCTTTTTGACTTAGAAAGTGTATTGAGCTTGGTTAAGTTTTTTGTACCACCTCACTTTATTTCAAAACCATTGGAGGTATTGCTTTGAAACTGACCATACTTGTTTACCATCACGACCTTCATCAACAGACAAGAGGACATAACTCTGTCAAGGTTTTTGACAGAATTATGCCCCTTTTTGACTTAGAAAATACATTGAATATGGGTAAAAATCCACTTATTGCCTTAACCCTTTGAGATATTGCTTTGAAACTTTTAATGCTATTTCACATCATTACCCCCATCTGTACGCAAGAGAAGGTAACTCTGTCAAGGATTTGTTTTAAAAATTAAGGCCTTTTATCGACTTACAATCTTGGTTAAGTTTTTAGTACCAGTCCACTTTTTGACTGAACTGTTTGAGATATTAATTTGAAAGTTGGAATACTTGTTTACAATCATGATTCCCAAACATGTCCAGGAGAAGGTAATTCTGTCAAAGATTTTATTTGAATTATGGCTGCAGTGTTCAAGGGTATCACACAATTCAGTAAAATAATTCTTCACTAAATATCTTAATGCTCATGGCCATTGTTCACTTTAAAAATACAGAGATTCTTGTATTGCCTTTTACTGCAAAAACTTTTTTTATTGGCAAGCAATAAAAAAGTCGAGCGCGCTGTCTTACGGACAGCTCTTGTTTAAAACCCGTTACTGATTGCGCTGTTTTAAATGGAGCATTTAAACTTGCATCTATGGGAATGAAAAAAAAGATCAGATTTTTACCGCTATCTCGTAGGTCATAAATATCAATAATACTGAAAATAGTGCAATTACCGAGAAGAGACCTCACTGGAAAGCAATGCGTACTAGTAATGAAATGCACGGTTTGAACGGCGTAAATTAATTCAGCTTTAAACACATTCTTAAAGTCAGTCGCCCAAGCCCTGGGATATAACTGAATTATTTTTCCACACAGGGATTGACAGAAGAGGAGCTACAGGAACATTTTAATGATGAGAATGGTGGAGACGAACTGACGGCCAAGCAAGCAAATAATGTTCTGTGCACATGTGAGAAAAATCCGCTTCCAACTGAAGTCGTTGTTTTCTTTGAGAACGAGGGACTAGGTTAGTTTTGATAATTGTTCATCTAAGAAATCTAAGTAATTTCATTTCAAACGATGTAATTAGAAGGGAACCAATTGTTTTATAATTAGGATATCAGCGAAAATTATTTAAAAATGTTCTAATGAGACCTGAAGCCATGTTGTAGAAGAACGTCTTAGGACGTAAATATTTTCTCTGTACGTTGCTACGCAACAGATTCAGCTGCAGTCTTGAACCTTTGGCAATATTTTTGATAAAAATTGAGTTAAAAAGAGTTTATTACATAGATATATACCTATACAAAACATATAGAGGTATGAAAATTGAGGAACCTCTCAATTACAGGTCCTGGCGGAACGATAACATTTGAGCAGTTCAAACGTCTGTATGATTCAATAGCAGATCCAACAGTGGAAGATTTAGCAGAAGCATTAAAAGTTTTCGACAGAAATGAAGATGGTGAATTTACATGTCTTTCTTTGCATTTTTCTATAACTGAAACGTTCATATATTAACAATCTTAAATCTTTTTATCGTAACCCTATTATCATACTTAATATCTGAACTAGCTTACCATATTTTGTAGAACAAATTGCATTAAAAAGAGAAGTGAATATTGTGACTATAAACTAGATCATTAATTCGCATTCTATGTGAAATAGTAATAAACATAGAGGAATGATGCAGCTGTTTTCGTGCATTAATACCTGCATAAGCACGAGGACATATTCAAAGCCCGAGCCTGAAGGGCAACACCGGAGCGTGCTCTCGTGATTTTGTCTGGCAATGCATGCTTTCTTCTCTTTAAATCAATGTATAAAAGCGTAGGCAGTTTTTATATATAAAACTTAAAATACGGCATGTTATTATTGGCCGGTACAAGTACATAGCTTGTTCAAAATTGCAAATTTATTTTGATAAATTAGATTTTTAATCAAAGACAGTAATTGTTCAGCATAAACATGTTTGAAAGATTGTACGACATTATGTAAACGTTCGGCAGCTATATATCTCTCCCCTGGCTGATCAGGTCATATATGCGCACAACTTTATTGGCCTTTCATTTTTTAAAATTAATATTACCAGCCTTACTCTGGTGTTCTTGGCGTTATGTTCTACATCCCTGTCTTGGTAGAGTGAAACTAGTTTTATGTATCAATATGCATGTTTAATAATGTAAAATTGAATACTCAGTCGATGTAAGCACACCATCTAGTATACGAGTCAATTCACACGAGTAAATGAAAGTGAAATGAAATTTAGAGATGTGACGAAGTAATCAATATTTCTAAATAACTTCTAATGTATGTCCGACTTATCTTCCTCCAGAGCGTGTCAAGTCTGAAATTGTATTATTTTCTTTCATGACTAATTATATATAATTCTATGTTACTGATCTCAACTTGTAGTTCTACTCTAGTGAAACGTTATGTCTTATTTCAGGAACTATTGATAAAGAAGAACTGAGGGAAATCTTATTGCGAAGGGATGATGTATCGTCCGATATCACAGGAGATCTGGATGATGAAACTATCGACGCAATATTTAACGCTGTAGACAGTTTTGGAGACAACGACGGTTATATAAGTTGCACTGGTGAGTTTTATTTCGTTGGATTGGATTTACTTTTTTTAATTTTCTTGCCTCATTGAATGTTCTGTAATGTGGACCTTTTGTTATTTGGAGTCTGGAAATTAGTCCCAGGACTACTACACACTGGCTAGAATATGTTAAAAATGACAGGATTAAACATCATTTAATCACTTGATTTTCTTGTTGCGTAAATACTAACATAGATAAAACCAAAACGGCCTAACATGAGTAACTTACTACATTTGGTAAAGACTGAATATTCGACAGCATTTTGTTACTTCCCTTTGAACACTTACTGCTTCTCTTTAAACAGTTCCCTCTTTTCTTTAGACACTTACAGATTTTCTTTGAACACTTGTCACCTTTTATTTTGGAAACTTATTGTTTTGAACTCTTACACCTACAACATATAAATAATTTTATATACATTATGCAGAAAATTTCATTTTTAATATTGAATTTTTTTTCAGAGCTGGCAACCTTCTTGATCGAAAACAAAACGTTTCGAGTAGAACCTTCAGAAGATCAAGAATAGAACCAAATACAAACAAAACTACAAGATGCTTTATCAAAATTGCATATATGTTATTGTATCGAACTTTTACTTAGCCAAATGTGATGGCGGACTGAACCTGATAGTTTTACAAACTTTTTTTATGTTGACTATTTCTAACAATAATTATAGACAATGTAGATACATTTTCAAATTGACATTGCGTTGAAACATCAATTTGTGTTTTGATTTTACAATATTGTAATGCATAACCAACAGTACTTTCACATCGCGTCAATAAAATAAATACATGAACCATGGGTTGTGGAATGTTTTTTTTTTGTTATCCGGCTGTTTGAAATTAGAATTTTCTCTTCTTTTGTTCGCTGCTTTGCTTGTTGGTTTCTATTCTCATGTAAATTGAAGATGTCGGATAATTAAATAAATGCAATGTTTATACCCGTGTCCAACATTCTGATACAAAACGTACTGATATTATAATACTGTTCACTTACAAAATCTAAAGTAAATGAAATAAAAACGTAAATATAATATACTCAATTCAAATAATATCGTTTTTAATAACTTAAACACTTTCAGTGTAGATCCCTTTTAGACATTATTTAACTTGTGTCTTTGAAATAATGCACAGCGGGGTAGCTAAGGACTTTTCAAACAGTTAGGCTACAATGTCGACGTGACTTTAAATCCAAACAAAAATATTTACTACTTACTTTATTGTCACAAAATATCAATACTCGGTCAAATACAAAAATGAAGATTATAGATATGATAGCAAATTGTTCGAAGACAATACAAATTTTTAACTCAATTGATTTTAAACGATATTTCATTGTTTATTTAAGAACTGGTTTAATACTTCTTCCTTACAAACCATAGCTTATTGTTTGTGTATTTATACAGCGTAGGAAAGTACATTTTCAAAATGATTTACTAAAGATAAGTACATGTGCGTATTTTGTCTTAGTTCTTCATTACTTAAAATATTTCATGAAGATTTCTAATACTAAATATGGAAAAAACGTTGAAAGGAATAAGAGCACCGGTAAGTTTTATTTTTTTCTTTTACAACAGAGTTTATATTTTCAACAGTGCGTATGTAAATAAATAGAATAATAAAATACTCAGTGGTTTCACATTCTTTATAAAGAAGAAGGTGGTTAGTGGGAAAAATACTAACAAGACAATTACATAGAGAAATAAAGAAGCGATCAATTTCATACAGTAAGACAGTTCAACAGAGCTTAACTTTTTTACATAGATAAGATCTAAAGTTTGCAATTTGCATCGTAATCTCCACGAGTTAACAACCTAGAAATGGTAAAAAAAACATGATACAGCATTTTGAAACATTAGGAGTGCGTCTATGAAAGTATTGCTTATAAAAGAAGGAGAAAAAAATAGAGAAAAACGGAATTCATAAAGAACGCACAAAACGACAAGATTAAACATATTCCAGGCTCGGTTTCCAATTCAAAAGAGATTCTATAGGCATACAATCCGAGCTCTTGTTACAACGGTTATTAACGTGCACAAATTAAACTGTATTTCACAAACAATGCTTTGGCTGTTACTACCTGTTTTGCTGAGTAAGACACCAATTTGGTTGAAGATGTCAGATGAAGATCAAAGTTTATTGAAATAATTCTTAACATTTTATTTTTTGATACAAAATCAAAATGCTTTAAAGTTTAGCCGTATTTCACTAACTCTGTGTTTTTTTTCTAGAGCACAATAAGAGAAGCATTTGACGAGTGGAAGGACAAACAATCAAACTGTTTGACCAAGAGCAAGACTTTAAATGCACTATTTGAAGCAGGACAAAATCCAATCGAGCGTGATATAAATATGTTTTGGAAGAAAAAAGGCAAATCAGGTAAGAACTTATCTGCTTTTTGTCTGACTTTTTTTAATATCTTAGTTAGTGTAAATGTTAATACTCGCCAAGCCAAATTTCTTAAATATACTTTTGTCCATCTGTCAATCTTGACAAAACCATTCATCATTTTAGGAGGTACAATTTTGAAATGCATTATGTATGTACTTACTGAATTTCGAACTATACAGACCATGATGTGCCGATTGTTCATGATCTGCACTGGTGGTATCGTTGGTTGGATCAGTTTCCGCCAGCAGCCTTATACGGATTAAATGAGCCGTGTCACGACAAAACCAACATAATGGGTTTGCGACCAGCATGGATCCAGACCAGCATGCGCATTCGCGCAGTCTGATCGGTAATCCATGCTGTTCGCTTTCAGTCTCTTTACTTGTTATAGGGTCTGTAAGCGAACAGCATGGATCCTGATCAGACTGCGCGGACTGTCTGGATCCATGCTGGTCGCAAATCCATTATGTTGGTTTTGTCGTGACACTGCTCAAATAGACATTATGCCACAGAAATGAATACATTTTTACTTCTTTAAAAAGGGTACATGAATAATTTTTTTAACATTAAAATAATGATTTTAGAGCAAGTTAGATGCTTATAACCTGAATAAAGTAGCAATAAATGTAAAATAATGTGTTATAAAAGTATGTAGTAAAATGTAGTATTTTGACTTCCATCACCATAATTGTACAAACAGTTAAAAACAGCAGATGAAAAAAATTGGCCAATGAGTAACATTTTGGAAGTTATAAAAGTATACGAAAAATATAAAGTTTTTGAAAAATATAAAATAAAGGCTTTTCTTAGGCATAATGGGCATTAACAAAAGAAAAAATACATGATACTCTAGAAATTTCTAAACATATGGCTTGGAATACAAACCTGAACCGTGGCCGAGTGGTTAAGGTCGTTGACTTTAAACCACTTGTCCCTCACCGCTGTGGGTTCGAATTCCGACAGGCGCTTTGGATTCTTTCATGTGAGGAAGCTATTTAGCTAGCCTACGGAACGTCGGTGGTACTACTCAGGTGCCTGTTCGTGCCTAAAATAATGCACGAAAATAATGCACGGAAGGGCACCCGAGGTCTTCCAACTCCAGTAAAGCTGGAACGTCGCCAAATGACCTATACTGGGTCGGTGTGACGTAAAACCCAATCAAACAAACAAACAAACCTGAACAGGTACCTTTGAGAATGATATACAATGTATGAAAAGATAATATATTTGGTTCGAAAATGAATATGATTATGTTCCAACAAAGTACATGAAAAAGATGGGATTTTAAGCTCTTTCATTGCAAAAAATCAAATATTATGTTTGTTTAATTTCAGATACCGATACATTAGGTTTTGAAGAATTTGAAGAATTATTTATTCAACTTGGAAACCCCAGGGATGTCATTAGAAATGCACTTAAACATTTTGATGCAAACGAAAATGGTAAGTATTTAATCAAGTTTGCTTCCATATGTATTCTTGGTAGTCTTTATAAACGTTGTCCCTCATCATCATCATCATCATCATCATCATCATCATCATCATCATCACCACCACCACCCACCATCATTCATTCATTCATCAATTCATTCATCTAATTCATATTTCAATTTCCAGCACATATTTATTTATAGATAAATACAATGTAAATCATTGAATAGAAGAACTTATTGTTATCGTTTATTTCCTGAATATGTACATGTATTTTATATGCATTCGTATATACAATCGACAGAAGAGGTTTTAGTCGTGCTACATACTTATTAATTAAACTGGTACATATTTGCGACCATCTTTACATTGAACATTCTTTTTTCCAATCCGATTTTTCTTCGAGTGTTGAATATTTTACTGACGGTTCTCATTTTCATATTTTATCTCGATTTAGGAAAGGATTTACTAATATACGTAGCTTTATATTTGAATATCTTATTTTCAGGGAAAATAGACAGCGACGAGTTACGAGAAATTCTTAAGGCAGCTGGTGAATTGGAAAATACCAGTCAAGTGACGGAAGATAGTTATGTCGCATTAATACTTAGTATTGGAGATAGAAACAAAAATCATGAACTAGAAATAGATGGTAACATTGAAAATTATTAACAAAATATTAATCAGCTCATTTTGTTTTTGTAAATTATTTTAGAAATGATAAAATTTTAATGATGTTTTTATCACATTGCTTTTTGAAATGTTATAAAATATTTCATATTTTATAATTTAAGTATAGTCTGATTTTATTGACCTGTCAATTTTGAATACATTATAGCACTCATTTAAATATTCGGTCCCACTTCGTTTGTGTCCGTTTATTTTACGAGAATTAATATGGAGCATATAAATAACGTTTGGATAACTCCCACTAGCTTGACAGGTTCTTTTACAGGTTCTCGTAACATCCGCAATAGCGCAGTCGGTTAAGTGATTACCTAATGCATGAGAGGTCTTAGGTTCGATCCCTTCTTTCGACATTCTTTTTAGACTTATTTTTTCTTTATTTTTAAGAAATTTTGTATTAAATGGTCAAGCGCCTGCAAAATTTTCTACACGGATATGAAACACGTAAGAAACACTGAATTATCACATTTTCTATTGTATTTTACGGTACCGAAATTACATTTATTGATTTTAATCCGACTGAATTTTCAGAATTAATTCTATTATAACAAACAGTTATAATATAACAATGTTATATACAAAAGTATAGTATTTATAAAAAAGTGCAAAACATATTAAAAACGGAACAACCATAACTTCAAAAATGTTGAAAATAATTATGAATAAGAAAAAAACCTGGACATACTCTGTCTCGATCTTGCAACACGTTGGACATTCAGATAAAATATACCCGTACCCTATTGCGCTATAACGGTCAGTGTAACTTATTCATCGAAACTAGATAAGTTTAATCACATCTTACTGCAAACCTCTCACGGAATTTACCGAACATTTATCGAATATTAATATATTCTGTGCATTAAGCGTATAATCAGTATGGAATTGACAGGTTAATAAAATCAAACAATAAATTTGTTTCCGTGTCAAATTATAAATAATGAACTTATATTCCCTTCGCCGACGAGACATAAATTTAACTATAACATGATTTTTTGATAAAATCACACTTTCCATCATCATCATCATCATCATCATCATCATCATCATCGTCATCGTCATCATCATCATCATCATCATCATTATCATCAACACCACCACCACCACCACCATCCATCCATCCATCCATCCATCCATCCATCCATTCATCCATCAATCAATCATTCAATCAATCAATCATTAATCAATCAATTAATCAATCAATCATTCATTTTCTGACTGTCAATCGTACTGTTGTCACGAACACAGGCGATTTAAAATACTTTTTTATTCCAACAGAATTGGTTACGATGATTCAAGACGGACTTATCAAACGCTGACGATGTCCTCATGTTGTGTCACCTTAAAGGGGATCCAGGCGAATATCAGATTCTGTTGTACATTGAAGAACAAAGACATTTTTTTACATTTGAATGGATTCAGAGACTGCGTGCACACTAACTTGGAATCAATCAAACTATTATACTAATGGTCGGATAATTGTTAATAATATATGCTTCCAGGATCATACACTTCGTTAAGAATAAAATTTTAATGGAGAGTGGTTTTGGCGTTTTAACTTCACCCTTTCAGTCTTCCAGAGACTTAATGATCAAAAATAGCGCTTAAATTATTATTTAAATTTTTGGTTCTATTGATTGTTTTTAATGCTTTGTCGTTTAAAATAGAGTTACCCTGAACAATTAATATATTGTCAAGGTATACTTGTTACCATTGTTCACCTATAAAATACTCTTTCAAAATCAAAGACCATGTCACGTCTTTGTGCAAATTGCTATCAAATTTACAATTTTATTTCACTTTTAATTGTTCATTTAGTGAAGTTTATGTATTTAACAATACCGTTGATTAACAAACATGGTAAGACTTTTTTCTTTTGATAGATTAAGTTATAATAAAATTAAGATAAAAAAGTATGAACTATTCAGTTATATGACAATTCATATATATCAAGAACCTTTTTATCATACAATTGTCAAGTAAATAATGACTTTTTAATTTCTATCTCACACTTTGTGTCAATTATAAGTGTATTTTTTTTAACATAAGATCAGAACATGAAGTATACTTTAAAGTAAATATGCTTTAATCAGTGAAGCATCGTTTAATACATACACATGTTACTTAAAAATTACGGTTGTTCATGACGTAATCATGAATGTTATACAAACATAGCGTAAAACACAATAAATGTTAATTTAAAAGTAAATTAAAGAAATTGTTCTTACTCGACTGTTCTTTTTCCGGGTATATGATAAATAAAACATATTCGTAAAGCTCTAATGATCTCAATTTATTTAACAGGCATGGAAACTACATTAATTCTATTTCCTCTTTCGATGTATCAGATATCGAAATAAATAGGTATTCTTGCATAGAAGACTGGCGTTTCCGTTAGTTTAACCCATTCATGAGATTTTATTTGGCTTGCGGGTACCAGATGAGTCGCGTGCTATACAACACCGTCAAAAAGATATCTTACATATGTCTGTGGTTCAGATCGAAATATCCGTCCCTCGGGTACCCGCCCATCGGAAGATATACACAGACATTTTGATCCAAAACGAAACATTTGACTGATAAATGACTTATTAGTCCAGGGGCGTATTCACAACTGATCTTAAGTTATTTTTTACTTAGATATAAGATTTATCTTGGCTAACTTACATTTTTTTTTAAAAAATGAAAAAAATAAATTGTCCAAACTTAAGAAATTACTTAAGATCAGTAGTTGATACGGCCACAGATTGCTAGATGAACAAGTCATTTTAAGATATAAAGCATGGGAAGGAAAATAAGAAAACCCGCGACGTTAAAGTTTTGTCCTCTTCCACTGTTATTGCTTTTGAAAGATTTTCATAATTCAGAATGATAGATGTAGATCTAAATAAATTTCCTATTTATGTAATCAGTTCATAGGAAGAACATCATTGAACAGTTTAAACTATAACAGGATGTTGTTGAAGACAGAGGGAGAAAGACTAGTGAAATATTCTATAATATGTAATTGTATGGTATCTCATTTAAGATAAGCATCTTGTAAAAGTTGAAGTTAAAGTTTGTTTCAACTAGAAACATATATGAGCCGTGTCACGACAAAATCAACATAGTGCGTTGGCGACCAGCATGGATCCAGACCAGCCTGCGCATCCGCGGATGCGCAGGCAGTTCTGGATCCATGCTGGTAGCAAACACATTACGTTGGTTTTGTCGTGACACGGCTCATATCTATTTTCCTGTCTTACTAGGGAGACCTTCGTGAAGAATTTAGTATCTTCAGTGATGATGGAGAAGGGGTAACAAGGCAGCAAGCTTACTCGGCTATTTGTCAATTAAACAAAAATCCTCCAGCCGTGGAAATAGACAATTTCTTCAATGAACATGACATAAGTAATACAACTGTTTTCTATCTTAACATATTTCAATTATTGTTAAATTGTATAGATATGAAATATAAGTTACATAATTATTAAGTCTTTTAAGAAAGCCTTTGCAATATCAACATTTATTTAAGACCTTTCGACGGTTTTTTTCAAATCAAATATCAAGGTGATTATTAAAATGAATAAGACATAACCCATTTAATAAGGCATTGCCCAAAATGCAAAAATATTTAATTCCTATACTTAAATATAATAAATTCGACTAGGAATGTAATTACTAAATTACTAATTTGACAAAGGCAAATGACATGCTAGATATTATATTTTTACAAAATCTAAGTTAACTTGAAACCACGACACAAAGTCATCAACAATCTTTTTCATTTATTAAAAAATATTGCTATGTTCTCAAAATTCAATATGATACTTATGTATCACAAGTGGTATACCATAGAAACATTTTTACATATTACAGCAGACCCTGAGGGTACAATCACATTTGAACTGTTTGAAGAGCTTTATAATCAATTTGCCACTCCAACTGTGGAGGACTTAGAACAAGCTCTCAAAGTCTTTGATACCGACGATGATGGTAGAGTGTAAAGTTTTCATGATGCTTTTAAGTAAATGATATGAATCTGTCTGTATTTCTTTCTTGTTATTATTTCTTGATATTAACGCCCTTACTTTAAGGAAAAAAATAATGTGTAGTCTTTGGACCCAATATTTAACAATGCCACTTTATGCCAATTTCATCATAACCAGTCTCTTGACGGTTAACAGCTAAATGACAAGTTAGTATAGTTTTTATTATTTGTAAGGAATGATCTTGTTACAACGATGAAGTTTGGGACATATGTTGAAAAAAAAACAACAAAGGCTTTAACCATATTGATTTGATGTAATAAATTCCATTTCTAGGTCAGATCAGCGTAGATGAGCTCAAAAATATCCTAAAGAGCAGTCATAGTGTCAGAGGAATTGATGTGGACCTCAATGAAGAATATGTTGAGAAAATATTAAATAGAATCTTAGGAGAAGCTGATGAGAATGAGGACGGGCTATTGAGCTGCAAAGGTAAGGTTTCTTATATCTATGTAAGTTTATTTTGAAAATGTTAAAGGCAATTAAAGTAAGTGTGCGTGCATATTTTATTCTATTCATTGAAGACAAGCTGCATATTATTTTACTCATAGCATAGGACATGCATAATGCCTGGTTTACTATTAGTTATAAAGATCGTTGACAGGTTATATGGTCATATATAAACGGCTATTTGTAAATATAACATGAGCCGTTGGGCGAGTGTTATATTGCAAACCGCCGTTTATATACGGCCATATAACCTGTCAACAATCTTTATAACGAATTAATAATACTGCAAGCATCATTTTTATAGAAAAAAAATCCGTAAGATTTCTTCATGAATCGACAACAGCCGTGTATATTAAACTATATAAACCTCACGATTATCCAATGAAAAGCGACGTTACAAACGTGCAGTATTATAATATTGCCTATATCTTACGTCATTAACTTTTTGTATCAAGTTCTCAAAGATGGGTCATAATAATAATAATAATTATAATAATTTAATATTATAATGTCATATATCTTTGACCATGTGTGCAACAATTACTTTCCATTTCAGAACTTGCAACCTATCTGATAACAAACCAAGTCTTAGATGTTGATACACTGGACCCTGAATGTTAACGCATGGAGCAGCATACGGATCTTCCAACAGCTATTTCTATTAAGACATTTATCGTGTGTTTTAAATTGATATACAAACACTTTTTATCGGAATCTTTCACTGCATGTGTGGCGATTGATATAATGAAGTCAAGATTTAAAAAAATGGAGAATCACCGATATTAGATGTGTTGACATAAACATTATAATTTCACCGATATTAGACGTGTTGACATAAACATTATAATTTCACCGATATTAGACGTGTTGACATAAAAATTATAATTTTTGGTGTGCAATATGCAATGTCATACAAATTTGAAAGCTTTAAAATTCAAATATATACGTCAGTAGTTTTGTACTTAACCAATACGCAAACGATTTGATACAAACGAAAACGGAAAGATATTTGAAGCTTTGTTGTAATTTTTAAATTTTTTATATAATAAAGAAATTCATACGCATCAGACAATATTACAGCTCATCTGACAGTTTTTTCCCCACGTAAAAGCCAAAATTATTCGATTCGCATTTCCAAATAATATGGATAGGAAAAGCACAATGATATTCGGTCATATTTGCCGGTTTCATGTGAATATCACGATACTTTAAGTTATAAAAAGCTACTTATAAGTCTTCCAGTACATTGATTTTAATTTTTAAAGTATAATCAAGCTTTCGTGTACATAATTATTTATAGAAATGATGATATGTTCAACTTATGTCCTAAGTTGTGTATGCAATAATAGAAATAAGCATGTTTTATATTAAAATTCAGTTCTTGATTATCTTAAACATCGGAAAACGGCATCAAAATGGCAAACTCACTTCTATGAAACATCGGAATCAGTTAAACTTGTCAATAAATGTAAATAATAATTATCATAATTTAAATTTGGCTTTCTTTGTTTGTGCTTTTACGCTAAAATTTTAAATAAATTGAAGATGTATCCTAATTTTGAACGACTTGAATACTTTCTGCAGAAGTTTGTTTATGCAATTGACATTCCAATGAAATACAAGCAGAGTGGAATTTTATTTGCTTATTTTCGACTGATTCGGGTTATCAAGTTCCGATGAAAAGCAGAAAATTTGTTTGAGATTTGAGTCCGTATTGTTGAACAAATTCGATTTTTACCACATTCGAAACACTAAACGTAGATACTTCTGCATCTCGGCTATTTCATAGGTTTATAATCGATTGCATAACAACAGCAACAACAACAACAAGCAAACAAAAACACCATAGATATGCCCCTGAAATATCAAACGTTTAAGCATAACATAACATTCTTTATTTGGCATAAAATGACAATGTACATTTATAGAAATTACAATTAACAATCATGTAATGGAAGAACATTTTACATTATATATAGACCATAACAAAATTTAAATGTTTTACAGAGAAAGTTATTGATGCCTCAAAACTTGAATGAATTGAAGATACTAACTGTTGTTATTCTTTATTCTTCGAATAAAAAATATATATACAAAGTTACTCAACAATTGAGTGTTTGTTGTAGTCATCAGTTGTTTTTTCTTTCGGGAAATTTCGGACAATTAGCTGTGTTTACTTTTTTGCACGATTACTTCCCAGACGGTGTATTCGGTTGAATTATATATCTGTTCTCTCAATGATAAGTGTGTCATAGCGGGTGTATTGCTATTCATCATAACTGATAATACATAATCCTGAGAGTTCGTCACGCCTTTGTGCCCAAGCCACACTCAGGTGTGTGATCGAAGCCATTCTCAAATTCAGGTGACCCACTGGCCATTTCTCAGCACGTTTCTGCTTTTCACGTTGAGATTGTTTATCCGACATGAAAATAAAACACTTGTATTCCGCTTGCGAAATAAGTAATTTGCGTTCATGCAATTTTCAAGTCCGTATAAAATCATAAACTATAGAGAGTAAAAATCCATGTCTTGCCATTACATGACCACGTGAAAGAGATGGACAACTTTGTGAATAACAAACGATATGAAAAGACTATGTTTGAGTGATGAAGCATTATTTTAACAAAATATGAAAAGAAAAAAAAAATGTGAATTCATGCTAAGATATCAAAGGTTTCACGTAAACATGTTATCATGATACAAATGCAATTAGCGGCTTAACACGACGTTCAGTTAAAGAGAGACAACACGTCAGTGTCATGAAATAGTGTAAGAATACACTTGCGTTATCCTTGTTTCAAAACCTTCCTAGAAAATTGTTCATGAGGAGCTGTTACTCGGCAACCGTAAGGACTACACATTCATTAAAAGTGTGATAAATTCTAAAGAAAAAAGAAAGGAAAAAAGTAAATACAAATTAATGTATAAGAACAACAACAAAGTGAATAAGTAATATAAATTCAAAGCTATTTTAATCAATTGAGCTCCTCTATTTAAGCATACTTATTTGTACCGTTACCTGTCTTAATCCGGGACATTCCATCAAAATTTGTCAGTTACCATAATTTTCTATTAGGCGTTCACATACCTTACAGATTCAATAACATTTCGTACTCAAATCAACACTTGATCAATATTCATGGCCATGACTTTTAATAAATTTCTACCATTCAAAGCATGTATCGTACTAATACATTTATTTTATGAATTCAACGACATTACTGTTGATACTCCAGAACCAAATTTTAATGTATCGCTACCATACAATATGCCTACCTTCTTTGTCTATAAGCCCGTCAGTATTCACGTCTACAGCGTCTAGAAGTTCATTTGCGTCATCCTCAGGAATTCCCTTCATGAGGATCTCTGAAATATTGAGTAGGCTCGTATGCTGGTAGAAGAATAACGTACATGTGCAATAATTTGTGATAAATCAGTTTTGAAAATCAAAACTACAAACATATGTTTTTCTATGCTCAGCTTAACATTACGTTTCCTTTTATAAAATCATTGATTTTTTTGTTTGTTTTTGTTTTTGAAAGAAAGGAAACACCGATTTAAACCTCTTAGCTTTTCTTTTTCGATTGCTCCATCTTCACCTGCGTGTTCAGTAAACACATCAAGGGCTTCCCTTAGATTTTCCTTCGGGTCAGGCATATCTTCCATGAAGGCAAAATATTCTTCAAATGTAATCTTTCCATCATCAAAAGCTGTAATATATCAATGATAGATAATTCTTTATACAGTCTGATAGTCATACAACATGAAGTACCAATACTTGCAGAAAATGATGAATCAATATCTTATATTAACTACTTTTCAGTCAAGTTATAGAAAACAAATGCATTGCAACATCACCATGTAATACAAATAGCACTTTCAGAACGG
Organism: Ruditapes philippinarum; assembly: GCF_026571515.1. Taxonomy (NCBI): domain Eukaryota; kingdom Metazoa; phylum Mollusca; class Bivalvia; order Venerida; family Veneridae; genus Ruditapes; species Ruditapes philippinarum. The sequence goes on along the minus strand of NW_026860568.1, from coordinate 89,844 downwards.
TTTAGATCCATTGAAACACTTTTGTGGTTAAAAATAAATATTTCATCTTTGTCATTTTAACTTTATATTTTATAGCGATTGCACTGAATATTTGATGTCAAATGCTGGGATTATGACATGCATGGAAACATTTTGTTTTTTTAGGGACATCGAAACATCTACACTTTGTGTATATCACTACCCACGTAAGCACACTTACATACTGCATTCAAAGGCAAATGTTGTCTCAGAAAGCTATAGTTGCATTATTTACCCTTTTGTTTCAGTCGGTATTTAAAAACAAAAGTAAATAACGACATAAATGTTAAGCCTCTGTATAGCTTAACCGAGCGGTAAACTATTCTTTGGTGGTTCAATTTAAAGAGGTTTTATATACAATGTATCTGATAATATAAATGGATAGTAGTACTATATTCAATACTGTACCAAAATTTAAATGAGCTCAATTTAAAAGTTTTTCTTTATAAATTTTCAATATTTTAGCAAGGATATACCGCCTTCTCTGAACATTGATTCTATTTCTTCATCGGTTGGATTATAGCCACCTCGGCTCATTGCTACACGTATTTCTTCTCTGTTCAGAGCTCCGTCTTGGTCCAAATCCATATCATCTAGAACTGCCTGCCAATCTTTGCCAAATAAATGTAAATTAATTTAGAGGACATATCAAAACATTTAGATAATGTTTATTCTCGAGAAACAGTTTGAAGATTCAACTTGATCAAATGTTTTAGAAATAATAAAGCGTTCTTATAAAGGAACACTTTAATTCAACATCACCACACTAAACAACAACCATACAATTTTAAACAATCAGATCACGAATGGTCATTCATCAATGTCAATATAAGAAGACAATGGAAAAAATATACTTGCCAAACTAAGGTATCATTGTATAACTAAAATGATTACGAAAGATGTATCCTACCAGCTTTCCTGGCAATAGTCTCTTCATCCTGCCAAAGAAAGAATTATGAGAAATCAACAACACTTCATTTCTAATAAATACTATTACTGTTTTAATCAGTGTGTTACAAAGGAGATATCAAAGTGAATGAGTGGTAACGTGGTTAACGCGTCGGACTAGTAATCTAGGGATTGCTGCCGCATGGCTTCAAACATCATTAGGGACAATAGCCGTTGTCTCCTTGAGAAAGAATATCATACCAATCGCTTAATTCTGTTTAGTTCAAGGAACGGATTCGAGAGTTAGCCTGTACAGTAAGCTCTACACAATCAAACTAAAATAAATGTTGTATGAAAAGCATTTGATAAGGGGATATGAGAAATATGATATATTGATGGAATATTTAAATATCTTTATGAATTTGAAATGCAATATAGACGCAATTTTGACAAACATGCAGCTTCATCTCAAAATATCTCGTTAAGTTTAAGATTTTATATTTAAATTTAAACCGGTATCCTCACCTTGGTTTTGTTTTTTTGGGGTTTTGTTTTCTCATAAAATCATTGTGATATGAAAGAGAGTTAATATTGGTTATGTTATACACCAAATCAATAAACATAACAAATGCTATACAATACTTCTCAATGAACATCTCAACCGTATGATCCTTATTGAAGTTATTGTTACCATTTTTAAACGTTATCAATTACATATTTTGGATCATTGGTACACCCCTTTTATATTATATTTCAAGCATTTATAACCCCCAGTGCGATTGTGTAAAGGTAGTTATAATTTTTCGATAAATACTGATACTAACGTAGACTAAGATTTTTAACCAAACATCAAGGTCTTTTCGTTGAAAATAAATATCAATATTCTTGTTAAACCTCATTTCATATTTACAAGTGCTTACTATGAGAAACAATGCATTGTATATCTGTACATACGGGTAGACAGACCAACCAAATCTTATAAACAAATAAACAGATAAAACGTCCAAATATAACAAAAAGGCTTACCATCTTCTTTTCTATTGATGAATATCCTTTATACTGACTACAACTATAATCTCGTCACAGGTCTTTATCACATTTATACATAAACGTAAAATAGCATAAATATAGAACGAGTAACTTTATAATCAACGTGATTGTATATTGAAGTATCAATAGATCCTAGCAATACAAAAGATATTTCGATATCGAACTATATATAGTTATTGGCTGGTCTATACTTGTTTGTAATATGAACTCCAATTTTACGAAGGCAGCTTTTTAATTACCTACATTTTATTACATGAAAATATATAATAACATACTGATGATAATGTTAGTGTAAACTTAACCCGTTTTAATCAGTCCGCTGAAATATTTGGGAGTTTTCTTGAAATGTAAGATTACACACCGATTATTCAAACACAGGTATCAACGGTGAATTCAGTATAAATGTATGGAATATGATGAACTTATATGAGACTCTGTATTGTATAAAATTACTGAGAATGGTTTTTGACAAATAAATAATTCTTAATATTGACATGGTACATAGCCAGCAGATTTACTACGTGTTCCATATTGAACACATCACTTCAACGTTCTAACGTCACATTAGACCTCTGAATATGTTTTATTTTAAAATGGTCCAACATAAATTAAATTGTTTAGTATATTTTGAGAAAAACGTTCTATGTCTAATAGAGCGTATATGTGAATACTAATTCAAGTTGATAACATGTAACTAGAAAAATGAAAAGTAGTACATGCTCAACAAAGAATCACAAGATGAACGTAATATTACTGCCAAAAAGAAACAGATGACCACTGAGCAGATGACTTTTTAGATACTTTAAAAGTACAAAAAAATGAAGAAGCTTTTGAGAAATTAAAACATTCTGCGGCATAACGGGCCTTTATCTCTTAATCTACTTAAACCGTTAATGAATAGCTTTAATTACCAGTTATATCTCCGCCTGCACATACGCGCAGTCTGACCATCATTATACACTCAATTTTGGTAATGAACATTATAAAATGGAAGTTTGACAATACCATTAGGAATATCAGCCTATTAGGCTAATAGTACGACCGAAGTCACGTAGTTTTCTATTTGAAAGCAGCAGTTACACGATGGGAAATTATGCAATGTTGTATAGTGTTTTTGCCACATTTCGGTAACGGCACTCTTGCCCTCCTACATGAACAGATTAAAGCTGAATAATGACTTATGCCTCAAAAGAACACAGAAATAAAACATTCTTTAATATGGCCACTTTTAGAAATATTCTATAATATAAGTTTCCAACTTTTCTGCGGTGATGATTGTATTTTATATACAAGACTAAATACGTATAAGCACTGTTCTAAAAATAAATTGCATCATACTGAAACAAGAAACATTTTCCCGGTCAAACTTCCTCATTATTATACTAGATAAGAATCTGTTGTCATGATTTTGTATGAGATGGCTTCTATTATTTAAGAAACAACTTTTGCGGACCGGGATGTAAGATCTTTCATTATTCCACAAAACATATACGACTATTACTACTGTAGTAGTGTTTGCTACACGATGTATATAAATCCAATGGTTTTATTGTCGTTTTCTCTCCTTTATTTCAGACATTCTGTAGATGCTGTACAAATTCTGAAATGAAAGATGAATGATAAAATTGTAAACTTTCACATATAAATCTTATCTTGTACATGTGTATATTACAAAAAAGATTTTTTCTTGTTGTAAAATCACTTTAGAATGAACAACTGGTGATTAATGATAGCCTTTTTTCTAAATTCGAATATCACTCTTTTTAAGTATGCGTCTTTTTATTATTATTTATAATCGAACCACAAAAAAGCAAGCCAATTATTTCCCGACAAGTTATGTTTTTACAAGGTTATATTCAATATATTCAATATTCAAGGTATTATCTGATGTTTGGAGCAGATCGTTTTTTCTTTGAACAAGGTATTTTTCATTCATTACTTGGCAATGGCTTGTTCCAGGAACAGATGCAAAAACATAAGCGTATAGCTTCCTACATTATCGAACTACAGTACATTTTGTATAAAATAAAACTGGTCATTTACCATCCAGGTCAATCATGCCGTCTTTATTTATATCAGCAGTTTTAATTATCTCGTCAATCAGATCTTCATCATTGGGGTCTTCTCTACAGTCCATCAGAATGCCTAAATGTTAAATAACTGATATTATAGATGCTAAATATCCAATATACAGCAAGTTTTATAGAATCCCCTGTTTACTATGCTTTAACTGGTTTTGAAGTTTCCAAAGTGAAAGCAGATGTACGGTCAAAAAGTAATTTAAAGCAAGGAAGTATATTGATTCAAATTCCTATTCCGACTTTCACGTGATACCATGTGCAAAGATAGTTAATTGGCTATTCACAAAAAAAACCGACAACCAAAAAGCAACAAAACAAAAACAAACAAACAAACACAAACGATGTAGAACTGCAATTAAACAATGTCTGGTTTTGTTAACATATACTCCCTCCTATAAAATGGAATTTAAATGACCGTTCATAAGCAGCATAATGACCTCATCCAACATGTAACTCGCTCATAAAATGCGCCTGAAAGACGTCATATAAAATTACATAGATGGTGTTATTAACACTATACAATCCAGTCGGATACATTGTTAAGATAAATAAAATAATTATTGAAAATAAAGAGATATTGAAACTTGTAATTTCGTTTCTTTTTTACTTCCGCGACAGTTAGGTGCGAAAAAGAATAGCCAGATACGAAAATCGGCAGCGGAAATATATAGCGTTAGTGGTATAGATCTCTTTTTATTTCTTTTTATAGTCGTAATTATATCGTGGTCAATTTCTTAACATTAAAAGTCCAAACTAGTATAAAATAGCCGATAAATACAGCTTAGACATATTTTATTTATAACTGTCTCAAATTAGAATAGTTTATTCAAGTCATTTATTTACATATAGTATGCAAGATAAATCTTCGCATGGATAAACTTACGTTTGAGTTCTCTCCTGTCTATTTTTCCGTTCTTGTCTATGTCATAGTAGTCAAAAGCCTCTCGTAATTTCTCCTTTGGATCTCCGCTAGCTAGCTGCTTTTCCATGAACGTACAAAACTCTTCACAGTTAACTTTCTCATCATCTGGATAGGAACAACAATAATAGTCATTATCACATAAGATGTCAATCATGCACAAGTCCCTAGTGATACTCGTATTATTCAACATAAAACAATTGTCGCATTTGTCAAAATCTTCATCTATATGGTTCAATCCAACAATTGATTTCTGATTATGACTTGATGGTACTTATAATTTGAGAGTTAATAATGTTACTGAAAAGTGAATTATGATACTTAAAAGTGAATTGTGTTACGATGGGAAGTAAAAATTTAAGTTCATTATGTACAATTAAAACATTAAAACAGAGACAAATTGACAGGGTAACCACCGCCTATCTCTCAGAGAATATTCCGAGACAATGGCTTAGAGTGTTTCATAAATCAATTACAGAAACAGTAGGTTATCTATAACTAATACTGACAAACCAAACAAGACATTTGTTGGTTATAAGTGAAATCATGCCTACCCAAGGGGTATATACTGAGTGAACAGTCACAATAAGTTGACATTTTGCTATTTCTTTCAGTTTTTATAATTTTCTTCGCATGAACGATGGTGGCCCAAGGAAATTCCATCAGAATTTACCATACCGTTTAATTTATTAGAAGGAGCGGGGCAGTATTTTTATATTTTAAGCTAATTTATATTTTTTCTTAACATTTTCAAGTATCAACTGTTGGTCAAGCAGCATTATAAATGTCAATCCTTAATTCAGCTCAACTTGACAATAAAAAATGAGCAAAATGTCATTTTAGAAATCGACTTTAGAAAGAAGCAAGTGATTTACTTCTTCCTGAACGCATATTTCGTTAAGTGCTCCACAGAATCACTGTGTAATTTAATCAATTTTATGTAATAGACAATTATTTATAAATGTGAAAGAGTATTTGTAATCTGTGACTGACCTAGAATAATCTGAATATTAATGTTATTTGTTTGGATCAGACGATCGACTTTTTATTGATGATATTCAAGTTGATGTATAATGAAGTGATGCATCTTTATTGACATATCACTTGCAGGAACGGCATAAATATATCAGTACCTTCTTGTACAGAATTGGTTCATATCATGCTCAATTTCAGCACCGGGAATGACCTTAAAGACGGGTTTCAAAAACACAATTTTAAATAACATTTGTTTGTTATTTCTCTGAGAAACAGGCAATCATATTATAAACCAAATACGCGAATTGTGTACCACTAGTTTGAACATGATAAGCCTATAATGCATCTACATAGAAAAAGGGAGGAGAAAGCGGCTAGGTGATTCGTTTATTAACTAATCCGTCTGGAGGAGCCAGTGGTAATGCCTAAAGTATAACCATTGATTTCCAAGATGAACAAAAAGGTCCTTCCACAGAATTACGGATGGTAGTGTTACATGTACACCACAGTTTTCCTAGTTTCTGTACTGTGTCAGTCAAAATGGTATATTTGTATGAACTTTGTTCAAAACCCATGTGAACCAAGCTATTCAAAGAAAATTTTTTTTCTTCATGTTTGTAACCGTTAGAATTAGGCACGGCTAGTAAGAATTCAATTTTCAATTTTTTGCTTTTTTTCTACAACCAACAGATTTGTGATATTTACCCAACTTATATAACGAAGACATCTTACCATTTTTATCAACTTCCTTTATGTATTCGTCAACTTCTTCATCAGTCGGATTAGTCCCTAACACTCTCATTAGACATTTAATTTCGTCTTTACACAACTCACCGTCCTTATTTGTATCGAATTCATTAAAAAGCTCAATCCATTCTGAAAAAAATGAAACAGAGAGAAGGTATATCATTAGATACCTGTTGCAATAAAGCAGTTGTACTTTCCATACCTTTAAATCCAATTTTACTTTAATAAAATTTTGATCAAAGAATAGACAGAAAAAGAATTAAATTATATCTTTAGAGAGAAAAATTTAAATTATAGTTTAAACAATAACTTTGTAAACTAAAGACAATATAATTGTATATGGTTTGATACATTTTAGTTTTCGAACATCAAATATATATTTTCTGCTTGAGTGTGTATGAAGTCCTTTGTAAATAAAGTATAAATATTGACTTTTGTCGTAATGACCCTCGAAACCGCTGTTTTTCACTGTGATGTCTTTACTCGAAAACAAAAACAATAACAAAAAAAAAATCATCATTATGGCTGACCACAGGGTATGTTGCATTAACAAAATAATCAAATCAAAGAAAGTGGTCTCTTCATGAAATGCGCTAAACTGAATTTAGAAAATGCATACTCATGTCAACTTCCAGCATGCTTTTTGGTACTTTTTTTCATTTTTGTTGCTTCAAATGACATATAAATAAATTCACTTACCCTGTCGCGAATTTATATCGTTAGGTTGGGCCTGGAACAGAATATTCAGTTTTTAAGATAATATTTATAATAAGATATGCTTAAAGTTGGTAGCGCTTTTATCCAAAACTTCAAGTATTTTTCAAACTGTGTATAAAATTTAGCTATATATTTTCAATATTTTACTTAGTATTTACAAGAAATTATTACTGACGTAAACGGTACAATTCATACATCATACATAAACATGGCATTTTCTAAACAGAACAGAAAACAACAGCAGTAAGCTACCATAATAACCTCTTTACACACGGAATAATGTAGAACTCAGTTTAAACATATTTTAGATTGATTGTAAATTCGTGTTAGAACTAGCGTAATGAATTTATTTGCGCAAGTGAAGGAAACAAAAAAGTTATTCATCGCGATATTATTGGCATGTTTCACAATGCGCTTGTATTTCAGTTGCTTCACGCTCAAACTCTAAGCATTTTCATGTGAATAGCCCAAATAAACTTTTCTTCCGTATATGAATTAACCACCTTTACATTAAATTTCAATTAAAATAACACAAATATTTTCCTGATAAGAAAGAAAACACTCAATAAGTAGAAAAATGAAAATAAATAGATCTAAATAGATAAATAAATAAATAAATTATAACAAAAACATATTTTAGAATTCTTAATAAAATCATAACATATAAATATATAAAAATATATTTTACCATTTTTCAAAGGTTCTTAATAAAATCATAACATATAAATGTATAAAAATATATTTTACCATTTTTCAAAGGTTCGTGCTGGATGACCAAGTATTTCTCACCGTTTGCCAACCTTGTTAAAAAATAGTAAAGTATAATTTACGATGCGTAATCCTCTTAAAGAACTTCTAATCAGAAATCAATTAAAATATTTCTGAAATCTGGCCGTGCAAGTTGATGCTGATTGACATTCTCTCCAGATCCAATATTTCAAAGTTATTCTCAAGAAGGAAAGATGAAAGAGATCTAACTAAGATCAATATGTATATCATTAATGTCTAAAAGAAAACAGTTCGGTTTCATGGTCAATCAATACCTACAGCTAAAGATCTATCGATATAACTAAGTGATAAGCTTTGACAGCATGAAGTGTTCACAAAAATTATAGTACTAGAATATACGTTACATTATTTATCACTGTAAGAGTAAAGAATATAAGGATATTTTCACGTAAATAACGTTACAGGATAAAAAAGAAATACTTAAAGATGCACATCCGAATACTATATGATTGTTATGATTTGCTTTTAAAGTATATATGTATTTTTCATTTTAAAGTTTATATGCATTTTTCATTTTAAAAATCACAAATATCTTAAATGTGTTATTCCATCTTCATATGATAAGATTGTCTTCGAAATTGTCAGTGTCGATGATATTGTTAAAAAAGACACATTGCATACCTTTAAGTTTTGCTTATTTTCACTTGCTGAAATCAATAATGTGATCTTTGTTTCATTTTCCTCTATTACATATTTGTAAAATAATTGTCCGATCAAGATCGCGATACTGTATAGAAATAAAACTTATACCAGCAATTCAAGGACGCTAATGTCCGACACAATCTGAATATTTTCTTACATCTCGGCGCAGCTATAAAACAAAATACTGATTCAATAAAAACATTTTTTCTATTTTATATAAATTAAGTAGTGTGATGGAATTATATATGTCAGGACTATCATGATTAGGACTTTGTATTTTTAAAAAGGATCGTGTGTATTAGAGAAGATTTGCTTTTACAGTTTGCTTATCTCACAAAACATAACAATAACATTACCAGGTATTGAATTAGAAATGTATTCAGAAGTAATAAAAGTAAAACAAGTTTTATATACAGCAATGAAGTTATTATTATTTTCTTTTCTCAACTGCGGCATCAAAACATTCACTCCCTTGACTATAAATGGAATACTGTACAGGAAATAAAAGAATCGATCGTAAAAAGTCATTTTGACTGCTGGTGCTAAAAGAATCTGAGAGTACTGGTCAGAACTGGTATATAATATTCAAAAATGATAGGAGTCACGGTAAATAAAGAGAAAACGTATAGTTTGCTGAAGGTGCAAAATCTATTATTAAAACACTGATAAAGCTCCCTAATAATCAAAATACTTGTCTGAACACAAAACTACCGTTTATCATCAATGTACAAGGCACTTGTCAAGTAAGTTGTTTAGCAGACCAATTATAATTGCGGAATCTAATTTTAAATTATTAGAACTTTGTTACAGTTGCCAAGTTGTTAAAACAAACTATAGCTTTGAATCTTTGTTTACCATGTTTTCCTATATCTGAATGTAATAACTTTGCACATGTCGATAACTAAGAAAAACTCTCCATCCTGGGTTAAGACATTATTTACACTCAGTGATCTCTAAAACAGGAGTAATTCCTATACCAGTTGCAGCTATTATTTAAAAACGGATGTAACAAAATGAACGGATCTTGTTTTGTATGTCCAGTTCTATTACTCATAAAACGGTAGGTCACTATTAACAGATAGAAGACAAGAATTGATTTAAAAGAAAATTTCGTTTTTTACAAAATTTATTCAATGAAGTATATAATTATGTAATATTGAATTGTCATAGAAAAATTTGACAAAAGGCAATGTGTATATCCATATATATGCAGTAATATTCAAGCAAGGATTCAATCGAAATGTGCCAATGGATAAAAACTAATTATTGAGATAAAAATGTTTGACCATATTGAACATGTCTTTGTATTTGTCTATCTTTGAATGTCACAACATAAACTGGCTATATCATCATTGTACATGTATTAAATTAATCCTAAACCTAGTGAATAAGACTTGTACAACTTCCTTGTTTTGAACAGTCCATTATCATTTTGAGATTATCAAAATGATATTCCTGGATTTATTCTAGTGGTGCACTGGTGGCAAAGACTACACACTTTGGACTGCAGCGGGCTAAATGTTTAACAAATTGTAGAGTTATGTTCTTTTGACGTGTAAAATATGGTTATGATATTAACATACAATAATATACAGATTATAATTGATCGCACCAAACAATATCAGATTTTCTAATCAGGTAGTCAATACTGATACATGTATATTGGATATATTGAATTCTTTATTGATGACCAAAGTTGAAACAACAATGCTGGCTTCTTAGCAACTATGATCTTTACTTGAAAAGCGTAATGAACTCTGAAAAGAAGAACGAGATCATTTTCTATACTTTAAATTATTGTCGTGATTTTTTCACTGCACATTTTTTCTTTAAAGATATACTATGCTCATAATTGAGTAAAATATTTTAAACGAAATCTATGAAATTCGTACTAAATTTGTCTTGAAGCTGTGTTACCTATTACAGGTCAAGTAAAGTTGGTATTTTCTAAAAAACACCTGTCAGTTTTAAGGACACTATATTCATGTTGTGTGATCACCAACGGTGTGTATAATTTTAACATAACGTTTTTACTTCGTGTGAATACATGTCATAACATGTTTATTTAATATTTACAAAGAGACTGTGAAGCAATTATCATATTTTCTAAAATCAAATTTGAGCACAGTATATCTTTAAAATTAACTTAAAAAAAGTACCAGATAATCATTTTTCAATATCTCAATTAGAGTACTACATGTATTACTATGAAAATAAAGTAAAATAGCATGAAAATATAATAATGCTATCCTTAAATGAATTTACCAAAATTATCAATTTTGAAATTTAAACGATTAATTACATTTTGTATAATTATAAGAAAGATTCTAAATAAATGACTGCATTGCGCCCATTTGACTTCGCTTTGTCATACATATGTGATTTTATTCGTGTACACTTCATTTTGAGTTCCGTTTACATTATCGGCACTTTTAAAGAAACAGTCACATTGCCCGAAGAAATATAAGATACTGACTAAGACCCTTTCAGACGTTTAATGTGGCCCGATTTTAAATATTTTCGCGATTCTAGCTCCGCGTTAGCGGATTTATTACAATTAGATGTAAAACAATGCATTAAAACATTTCCTTTACATTTTTATAGCCTCATCTGTTCAGTTCCACTTAAAAGAGGGCTAATTAGCAGGTTAAATAAGAAAAGTATACAAGTACCCTTAAATTCAATTTTCCCGTTTTTATCGTCATCCACCAGTGCAAAAATTTCATCAATATCATTAGGATCCATGTATCCACTTGTCAATATTTCTGCAAAGATATTTGTCAATTTCAAGATTAAATGCAATAACCTCAACAAATTAATCATATGAGAAATAAATGAAATGATAAAAGTCAAGTATTTTCATTACAGCCTTGTCAAAGTTTACAAAAAACTTGCAATATCTAAGTTTTTTTGCATCCTGTAATCATTTTTAGGGAAACATGTAGTATTTCTAAGTGCAAACTACAGGTATTACCATCTTCGTTCTTTTTGAGTGTAAAAGTTTCAATAAGACACGAATCTTTGCGTAAATATAGTCACCTTTTAATTCTTCTTTATCAATATAACCACTGTCATCTTTATCAAAGCATTTGAAAGCCACGTACAACTCTCCACTCGGATCGGGAAGTGTCTTTACCAGCTCAAAGAACTCCTCGAAAGTTATTATTTCCTCTTCCTCTGAAATAGCGAACTTTTGATGACAAGATTTTGTGCATATAACTTGCTGGTCGTTATAGTTATTTATTGTAAGTTATTGGTGTTTAATGTTTGATGTTTTGAACTCTTCAACAATTTATTCATACAAAGTGTTACAGTTACTTATTATTTCTTCTTATTTATGATTTAGTGATTAGCCTGCCCATGATCTCCCTTGTGCCCTGTCCTGTTTTTGTTTGGGGTCCTCCTGGGCTCCTTGCCGCTGGCTCTTGTTGCTTTTCGTGGGGGTTGCGTTCATTGAACGCCGCCTTTCCTTGCTGATCTTGTTTATCACATTTTACGTTATAAATGATAAGGAACGGAAAAGCTCTGAATATATCAACTCAACTATGGCTGGATAAATGGCCACTTAAGACATATACTTTCCCTTACTACGCTAAATATTTTAAATGAGCTTTCAATCTGGACAACACCATTCATCAATTTTAGGAAAATTTTCCAAATATGTACTGACTAACAAGCGAACAGTGCAGACTATGATAATACAGCTTATCTGGGTCTGCACCGTAAGAATGAATAGTATCAGTTGCCGCCGGCATTTTAAATGATAAGGTGATCTAGTGGTAATGGTGACTGCTTCTAAAACCCAGTATTTTAGTTATACACAATGTTTCCTCCGTAACCGCTTGTACTGATAAATGAGAACATGTAGACTTTTACGTCATTGTCATGGTGTAGTTAATCCAATAAAACTGCCAGGAATGTTTTTAAACTTTATTAAGCCATAAATTGCCAGAAATGTGTTTAAACTTTATAAACCCATAAATTGTCAGAAATGTGTTTAAACTTTATTAAAACATAAATTGCAATTTCAACATACTAGCTATTTTAAAGAATCTTTTATGTACTTCACGTTGGTGTTTTGTTAACAAGACAATATAGCTAAAACGTATGAAAATAATAATTACTGCATTTTGATTTTCCAAGTCTTTGCAAAAAGTCTTCCTCGTCTGCTTTTGTTGGATTAAATCCTACATATTGCATCAAGCGTGTAATTTCCTCACCAGATATTACCCCATCTTTATTCATATCATAGTTGTCAAACTTTCTTCTCCATTCTATATGAAATTAATATCAACATATCATGTTATAATTTTGGTTATTAAGTTACATTAGCTGTGTATATATTTCTACTGTCATTAGTCCTTGTAATTTTAACTAATTTTAATTAAATAACTATTAGAATGTTAAGACTCTTACGTGATAATATCAAAATGAGTTAAGGAAAACAAAATTAATACTTATAGTTCAAATGTATAACTCACCCTCTTCATCGAACTCCATCTGCAATATAAACGTACTGTGTGCAATTTTCAAGGTCAGATTAATACTCAAAGACGAGATAGGGATGGAAAATCGAAATAAAACATATTGATTTCAATGAAAATTGAACATTAGTAGCTCGACTATCCGAAGAATTTGGGCAAGCTATTGTACCGCAATAAGGCGTCGGCGTCAAACTTTGGTTAAGTTATTTTGCACGCATGTCGGTTATACGTATAATAGAATAGAATACGATTGCATTGAAAAATACTTAAGGGCATTGATTGAAACACACTTCTTTGAGAGAATAATAGAGATCACTGTCTATAGATGGATTTTGATAGAATTAAGGCCCTTTTGAACGTAGAATCGTTTACTTTATTCAGGCTCTTGTTTTAAAATCAAGCATTGTATTTTAAATTCTAAAGGTATCAATCTTATGTCTAAGCATTCATACCAAAGATATGAAACAACCTAGATATATTGAAATAACAGTCAATTAACCATACTAAATTCCTAGTTTTGTTGCATACAAACGCTTCGAAACGTTGTGTACATATATCCCTCGTACACATAAACTTCGAATTTATTGTTTGTATAATGTAACAATACATTTTAAGTCATGCTTTATTTCATAGAGTGAACACTGTCTTTAGATGTTTTAATGTCTTTCGAGTCAATAAGCTATCCAAAGAGCAAATTTAGACTCGACCTAATATAATGTATAACATCATTCTTGTATTATTTCATTAATCAAAATATCAAAACAACTCTGACTAACAGTGTAGAGATGTCTTAAAATAGTGAAATGTGAACTAACACATCAAAGGGCTTCAAACCTAAACAATATGAAAATGTTGCAGACCCGAATTTGTCGAGCCTGTTCATGGATGGCACAGGTTTAAACCATCTTTCACTCATCTTGCAACATGAGTGTAAATGGCACAATTTTGTAATTAGTGATATCATAGATGTGTCCATGGAAACCTGACGAACGAGATAGTGCATGATAAAAGCTCTCCTTACGTACATTTTATTTAAGGAAATACAACCAAATATACAAAATATAATCTCATAGGCTGTTTATAACTTGGTGAAGTTTGAAGTAGAAGTGACTTAACATGGATACCAACTTCACGAAAACCAGCAAAAATAAGATATATTTTAAATTAATACATAAATTAATATATATTAAGTTAATAAATTAATATTAAGTTTCCGTCGTTCCAAAATGAAATACAGAAATACATAGGTTGTGAATAAAATTTACCTTTTTAAAAAATCTAAATAGTCTTTACACTTTTATTTTATATCCTTACTAGTCCGCTTATATTTTTTCTAATGATCGAAGTTGTGGAATGATATTAAAAAGTGACAGTAGTTTTATATATTTAATGTAGTCTCTAAACCTGTGTGAATGAATGTTTTGATAAATTCTTTAAAGAATACTTAACTGTATCAAAATGTATACACTTATCTGTAACGGATACATAATTTACGCAGTGCTGTATACGAACTAAATTGATGAGTGAATAATTTTCAAATAATTCATTTATTAAATTTTACTTTCAGTCAAGATTGATCGATGATCAATATTGATTAGTTTTGGCAACCGTGGAGTAATTGATGATTCTCAAAATGCAAGTGCAAGCAGAACGTGGTTAAGAATATTAATGATAGAAATTTAACGAAATTTATTTATTTTTTATTTATGTATTTTAATTATTACTATGATATGTATCATACCTTTTGAATATATTATGCGAGCTTTGATACATTATTTTCACTTGAAAGCTTCAACGTTTAGCGTAGATCTAAACACTTATTGTAAGTTTACTTTGAAATTCTTTTTTTGTTGATAATTACGCTTTTAACATATGCAAGTGCGAAATATAGTTTAAAGTTGAACTTTTATTAAGGAAATAGATATTAATTTTGAGTAAGTTGTTGTAGAACAGAACATGTTTCGAGTTTAAATGTGCAGGAGTATAATCACAAAGGCCAATATTAAAATATTTACAAAACATTTGTCCGATAAACCGTGCATTATCGTTCTACGACGCAGACCTCCCAGTCAGCCCAAAGCATTGAACGGGCCTCAACCCTCGGATGTTTGCCAGCTCACTGACCGGTACTGTATTGCTATGATGTCCTCAGTACTTTGTGCTTTTCCTTAGATAATGTGAAGCGTGTAAGAATGGATCATTACGAACATATTTTATCACTAAGTCTGATTACAGGGTGGGAATCATTTTAAGGTTATGTAATAGAAAGAGCACCGAAACACGAGGTTATCTGATTTGTACTCGGGGGCGTAGCCCCCGAGTATTAATCAGATTACCGAGTGTTTTGGTGTTTTTTCTCTTTTGTATCATAGTCAAACATAAAAACACGTTCCCTGTTGTCACAATATGAAACCCCGGCAAAAATGAACCAATGAACGAACATCTGAATATGATATTTCTGTCGCTTTTCCTTTCTCTGCCGTCACAATATGTAAACCCCAGCAAAAATGAGCCAATCAATGGGCACGCTCTGCAGTGCGGGTAACTAATACCCGCACTCCAGTTAACGCACTGTGCATGTATATGTATACGATTTAACCCTGACACATTGTAAAATCCCGAATGTCAGATAATGCCGGAAACTTCAAAACATGCTGTTTAATTATAAAGTAAGTAAGTTGTGAAATTGTTAAATGGATTTAGTATTAATTATATTTGTAACCATAAAAAATGTGTTTACTAGTGCAAAACGAATCAATAATTCAGTACAAACAGAGAAGTTTAAAATTCCCTAACATGCAGGAACCAAAACCAAAAGTGACTGGATTTTGTCACAAGTCAAGTTCCAATTCTAGAGTATGAGCTAGAAATGGAAAAGGTTATCCCCTCTGGGTACTTTATGGGACCCATGTAGTTTTAAAAATAAACATATAGGAGGACATTTGCAAGTTGTTGTCTGACTGAAACGTTTACCATTAAGACACAAGCCAATGTGAATTATCTGCCCCTGTCACAATTTCTTAATAAACATCCTAATTGAAATAACCATTAATTTTTTAACCAAATGAATTATGTGGTCGGTTTTTGTTTTAGATCATAGACAAGGTTTCTAAAATGATTTACTTCATAATTAATTGATGTTATTACTTTTCAAAATGGCCGCGAAATTCAAAATGGCCGCCATTTGCCTGTTATTTTATTAACATTTTAATATAAACTTTGTGGTTTTGTTTGAAAAAAAGCAAAACATTTCTTAATTATAAAAAAATTGTTTGTATAAATATTATAGAAGTTAAATATACTTTTTGATGTTCAATTTGGTTTATTTATAATGCTATTTAAGGATATAAATTACCCCCCCCCCCCTTTTTCCAAAATAACTTTTTAGTCACATATTAATTATTACTCGAAATCTTCTTCGAAAATGACATCAATATACATTTCCATCTCAATTTCCTCTAGATCACCTTCTTCATTTTAATCATCTTCTAACACTTCACTTGCATTCGTATTAGCTATGATTTCAATTAATTCTGGTGGTAGTATATTTCCCTCTGTCCAGGTACAATGTATATGTGAGACCTCCGGTTGTACTAGTATTCCACCCATATCTATCAGGACTTGGAATAGTTGGGAATTGACAAAATGCATTTCACCACACAAATACTTGGTAATTTGATCTAAAAATAATATGCATCTTTAATGTGGAAAGATATGGTGGTAACAGGTATTGAACGCAAGTCAATAACATAGGTAATTGTAAGTATGTCTGCATTTGGTCTAAACTTTTGTCTGAAAATGTCAACGCGCAACTTATTTATGACACTTTATTTGTCTTTCCTGTATAAAATGCAAACAAACTGTTCTAAAATTTTGAAATCTTATTCTTGAATATCAACACTCTTGCCCATTCTCTTGAGAACTGGTTATTATTCCCCCCTCCTCATAAAAAAGGCTCGTGGTATCAGATCCAGTGAAACTAAGTAGCCCAATCAATGCTTTGCAAAGATCTTGTCCTAGTCTATCAATGATTTTATTTACTTCAAACAGTCTTCTATTATTAGCCACACCTGTGTCAAATAGTATTAAACTGTTGATAGACTGTGCTTACGTTAGAAGTAATACCATAACATTAGTATCAGGAGAAAGTACAATTATTGCTTTGTCATCATTTTTAGTCGCATGTTGCATATGTAGCATAATTCTTCCTCCTGAGACGTATGTAGATCTGGTATTACTTCTACTTTTCCGTCTTTACATTGGAGGAATACACATGTCTGGGTTTGATCCCCGGGAGATGCTTTGGTAGTTTAGCACGGAGGAAGGTAGTCTAGTATTGGTGTATCTCTCTAGGAACGATGGTTAAGAAACTACCCGCCTATATGACTGAAATACTGTTGGGTAAAGGCGTAAAATGAAACAAACAAACAAACAAACAAATAAGCACAAGATTCTCCTTCCGTCCAATTTCCCTGCATATGATTTAACTTTAGACAATTCCTGTAATATAAATCTTATCAATTGTTTCTTATTTTTATTATTATTACAAAAAAACCTTTCCAGTTTACCAAAACTTTGGTTTTGCTGCATTTTATCAGGTATGTATCACTCATTCCTCTTCATGACCTTTCTGCAGATTTGATAAATTCTGCTTTGTACGTATCTGTCACAAAGTCTGCACGCACACATTTTGGCAAAATCTCAAAATCTTTTTCAGCGCGTATTAAAAGGTTGAAGGGAGACAAGAAAGTGCTTCAAGATATATGTATATTATGTTTTTGTTACCTGGCCTCTGTTCATTGTATAATCGCCTTCGAGATCATGAATTAGTTTTGCCTTGGCAGTCTTTGTTGGTAAGCCATCTGCTGAAGCTAGAGACCAAGGGACTGGTCCAAGCGGGTACGTTAGTATCTTTTTAAGGATAATGTCATTTCCTTCTGATAGCATGATAAGCTGACCGAAGACATTGCCAGCGATCTTAACTTCGATAAGATTGTTCTGAGTTTATGTCACTTTCTTAACTTTCTTTGTATCGGCAAAGGTTTTTCAGTTTTGCTTCTTCAGTGGCGCATAAAACTAACAGTTTTATCAACCAGAGGTTCTTGGGCGAGCTTTTTGTGTGCCTCAAGTCCATTTCGATAGGCATCAAGCAGACTCTTTTCGATCTGTTCTGGTGCAGGAGCCCCTGAACTGAAACAGAACAACACATCCCTATTATCTGTAACAAATGGATTCATAAAGTTAGTTATTGATTCTTTGAGTTTCGTGACATTTTTTTTTCAAATGCAGCTATATTTGCTAATTGTGTATCAATGTGTGTAGAATAATCCACTGAAGATATGCCGGCCATGCGGAATGTAGCCTCAACATAGCTGGATCTCGAGTGTTGTGTTTGACTCCATCTGTAGTAGGCAGCAAAGTTTCTCCTGAATCCTATTATGCCTCTACGAGACTTTGCATGAATGTATATTTTTTGCTAAATAGTTATATTTACAGAATTTTTGAATAAGCTCTCTTGATCCTGGGTGTGTTGCATAAGAACATATACAGATAGATATTTTGCATAGTTTTGATGATCATATGCAAAGAATAATTGTAGCATATTTTATAATGTTGATATGTATAGGTCAAGATCGTTTTCCTTCGTTGCTCTCATAAAACAAAGAACCAGCCAAATGTTAACAATAGATCCATTCAAAACTGTGCCGTCTTCCCTAAGTGACCTTTTCCGAAGTCTTCCTTGAACTCTTGATACCTCTTGTAAAGTTCAAAAACAGAATCATTAGCTAACACATCTACAAGGTGTTCACGTCTTTGATTCTCAGCTAGCACATTTAACGCTTGGTTAATATCTTCCAATGCACTAGAGTTATGGATTTGGATAACTGCTGCTACAAAATCTTCAAAAGCAGTCTTTCGAGAGCTTCAACTGTGAACACATTAACACATTTACTCTTCTCTATCAGATTTCTGAGAAACGACTTCCACGATGCCGTTTGCCAATCCCCCCTAGGTATTAACCTAGCAAGCGAAAAGCCCCTAAATGTTTGATAGTATCACTGTACTTAGTTGGATTTTCCATACTAAAGAATATGCCTTTTAGCAGCAGCGAAATCAAAGGTCACAAATGTGTACTGTTGGTTTACAGCTCTTGAAACACTTGAAATTTCTAGAATTTTCTGAACATTGGCATTTTTTGTACTTTGGGCAATAAAGTACATTGGTATAAATGTGCTCTTCTATAGAGGATGTTTGATCTTGCAACTCAGATGTTTATAATAAGAGAGATCCAGCCAGCCCAACTTAGAACAATCTGCTTGTCATGTACACATGAACCATAGAAAGTCAGATGAAACAGCAAAACCCGAAACATTTCCTTTGTCGAAAAGTATTGATAAATGGTTCTTATTTCCCAATAATTAAGCATTTAGCCAATTCTTCAGGTTTGTATTTAACAGTGCGTGCCTTAGTCGCCTGTATATTTGATATATTAGAAGATGTTTGTTCTCTTTTAGTGTCATCATCTTACGGCTGTTCTCTTTCTTGAAGTGCAGTATGGGTTGTTATTTAGACGGATGAGATGGAAATGGTCCCAGCACAAATGTGCTATCAAATTGCTTTTTGCAAAATTTGCATCAGGGAGAATAATGTCCTGATAAAGGGTACTGTTACACAGTTTCCAACTCCAAAATCTGAGAGTATGACTGACACGAGAATAATGTCCTGATAAAGGGTACTGTTACACAGTTTCCAACTCCAAAATCTGAGAGTATGACTGACAATGTCCGAAATGATTCATCAGTGTCTTATGCTGTCATATGCTGTGTTGCATTTCAAAAAAGATTTTATCAACAAAATCACTATAAAACAATTGATTTTAAGGGAGAAGCATACTATTGTACTTCTGCTTTTTTTCTAATGGCGCAATGAAAATAGGGGAAGTAACTTTATAATGTTTTTTAAAGGGGAGTAACAATGATAATGAAATGTAATGCATTAATCTCAATTATTATTATAATAATAATAATGAAAAACTACCAACTAAATAAAATAAGAGTAAGAACAGTTTCCTTTGGTGGAACTCAACGAGCAGCCTTTCTGTCAAATAGTCATTTTGGTGCGGGTAAGCTTTACAATTCAATATAGTCATATGAAGATACAGAAGCAGGAACGAACGGATAAGTCAACTACCAACTTTTTAAATTGTATTTCATATAAGTGAGAGTATATTAAGTTTCTAGAGAGGACAAAAAGTCAATATTCGCATGAAATTCAATTAAAAGTACATGTATATCGAACTCTAAAGGCAGCTCAAATCGACCCCAAACAATTATGTTCATATCTCTATAAAATTGAAATAATATTCAAGAGCAGACTATTTAAAATTCTACCCAGCATAGAGTTAGTTTCACTAAGCATATCATATATAATTAATAATGACATCAAACTATTTATAAATGGGTATAAACACATTAAATATTGTTATGAATTGTTTATCTGTTCAATAATTGGCGGCCATTTTAAAATGGCGGACACCATTAATTATGTTATTTTTATGTTAAAACTTAAAACTTTTTGTATAAATCATAAAACATATATTTACAACTCAAAACAATGTTTAGATCACAAACTTCAAATATCATAGAGAAGATATCTGAAGAACTCTTATAAAACTTATATAGAAAAAATATGATACAAGGGGTGATAATCAACTTGTTCTCATGGTAAACGTTTCAGCTAAACAACAAGTGCCAATTGATAGCACATACCCTAAGCTTCAATACTATAAAGGTGTACATAAATACCCGGGGGGGGGGGGTAAGGGTGGTTATGCTAGCCCAGCGTCTAGTCAGCCTGTACACTGGATCAGTCTGATCAGGCTCTTAACTGTTGGCAATATTTTGGACTATTTATACGAACAACGCAAATCCATTACACAAATTCAAAGACTAATGAAGTATAAGTTAAGCTTAGTTTCACATTGTCAGTTTTGTTACAACGAAAAGAAACCAAACTATATGACTAAATTTAACATGCCCTGTAGAAATCCTTTTGAAAGGTCGACAAGAAAATTTGTTTTCAGTTCTGAAACGTATACACTATTGAAGCTTGAATAATAACAATTTTAAGTACTTCTCAGGCAAAGTTTTCTATTTTTGTACAATTCATCTCTGTATATTTTATTGCAAACTATACTTTGCTCTACCCATCTGTCGGAAAAATGCAAATGTGTGAATATACGTGTCAATTTTCGTGTGTAATATAATGAGGTTACTATCTTAAACAGAGAACGGGCGACCCGGTTTCGAATCCCCGGACGGTGCAGGTGACATTTTGGTGTGATTGATTATGAAATCCTTTCCACGGCTATTCGCTTGTACCTTGCTAGGGATGCACAAATTGACCACCTGACCCGTGACCGAAGGGTAACTACCACCGTTCACTTACAGACAATAGACACTTGGCCTCGCTATAACATGTTTAGCATTTGACTCCCGAATTTTTGAAACAATAAGACCGGTATTACTTTTTATTTTATGAATAAAATTCAGATAGATCTAACAAAAAGTAAAATTCGTTGTTATAAATATCAGTTGTAATATAACTTGCATTAAAAATATAAAAAGATGAAAACATTTCTTCTTTCATTACCCCTATAACACAGAAACTTATCATTACGCTGGTAAGATAATTAAAGTTAAATAGAAAATATTCACGAGTCAGTTTTATTAACCTTGTTCTTGAAAAGGATAGTAAAGTAAAACAGTATGCAGTCGTTCTGGCTCAAAGTAAGATTTTAAAATCAATCAGAGTTCAACTTGGTAGAAAATCTGGACACATTGTTTTATACAAGGTTTTAGGAAATGCTGCATATAAGTCGAGGAAAACGACAACATGCAATGCAATAAGCAGGGGGAAAAACAACAAAAACACACTCACTCCTTTTCAATAAAATGTTCATTTAAATATATTTAAAAAAATATGAAGTACGTAAATAACAAAACTGGAGAGAAACTCAAATTCAGACTTAACAATTGTAATATTATTATGCCATTACAAATAATAAGATACAAATGCACATAGTCGTAATATTGCACATATAATCGTGCTAGTACTATTTTTCAAATAAAATTTATAGGAAAATTTACCAGAGAACAGGTTCATGAAGGAAATCTAAAAAATTATTTACCAGATATCTTTTGACCTAATCACCGTTAACCGTTTTACGTGCGTACGTAAATAGGTACTGACATGTTGGAACATTGTTTATACAAATAATACCAAAAATAAGAAGATGCAAAATAATGTTTTATACTTAGTTTATATTTTATATGGATCTTAATAAACATTTAAGATTCAATTATGAACAAAAACATTTTTAAAACAGTCACATTTTTTAGGAACGAGTCTCAGACATATTCTTTTGTATTAGATATTTTGAAATGTAAGGGAAGTAATTACGAATCAAATGCATTTAAATCTTGTAAGAGTAGTGTATCTTGTTTCTTGCATCTTACTATTTTTACATATATTTTGTTTACTTTATTGACAGATTTACTGTTGACTAATGGTACTATTAATTCATAAGGGTATATACCAAAATGTGACTATGAGCTATAATGGCTTTGTTAATTGTGTATTGTGAGATTTATGAAAGAATAAAGCTTCATTTTCTTCTATAATATCAAATATTGTCTTAAATGTCGTGCGCTTTCCATTTATTTACAAAATAAATTTCTCAACGTCCAGAAGAAACTTTCGAAAGTTGCTCAGGCACACACAAAGATTTAGTTTTTTTAAGTGATGACAGGATTGGGGAATATCAGTGAGTAGTTATTATTATCAACTGGCGGTGAACGTATGAACGGCTGATGAATGTATTCACGTATTGCGTGTTTGAAAAGTTATGTTTGCGATCTGGTTAACTATGTCATGCCTGCTTCACATCATTTCTGTGAAAAGTTCGACAAATTCTGAAAAGGAAAAACATGTTTAAATTTAGGACTGTCTGTTTATTATAGTGAACAATAAAAATGATATTATCATATATGAAATCTTTTAAAGAATCTCTTAAAACACAATCTATATTCACTTATCTATCAAATGTCTATCAATTATAGAAGATAATGTCACAAACAATTAAAAATATATTTTCTTCAAGTACATTAAGCACCGTATATATCCCGGAACGAATAAGGATGTGAGAATAACGCAGCAGCCATAGAAAAGTAACGCCGCCGAACTGTGCTTGTGTAAAGCACGCAATTTAACAGACAAATATCTTATATATCGTAAATCAAATGGAAATATATCACTTTATTAGTAGACATTTTATGTTAACCCTCATTACAAAATGTTCAAAGAAGTGATTGCTTTCAAAATCAATCGTGAAAATGACGACCTAACTATCTTATTGTAGGCGACGTTTACATGTTTAAGCGTTACGGCATAAAATGTCTGAATTATAATATTTTATAAACAGAATGTCGGCAAATGTCTCAGGTATACCGCATATGAGTTATTCAACGAAACGCATACTACAGCCTTGTCGTCATTTTAACGAATCATCATGAAAATTAACGATTTTCTTGAAGTATTTGTATTGATGTTTAACATGTAATGGCTTACCAGCCGGGTGCGTTTATTCATTTCTTTCAATTTAATTAGTTTAGAACCATATTATTTCGTTTACTTGTTGCTCGTTTCAGCAATATGTTTGTACAACTCGGTGTTACTTTTGCACAATTTCTCCACTTCTGTCAAACTCCGGCGTTACGGGCTGTATCCGATGACGATTTTAATGTTGTTAATATTTGTACTGTAATAAATATGAAAATGAACAGCAAACCCTGGAAATTTTATTACCTTTGAACTCAATTTTACCGTCGTTGTTTGAATCTACTAGTTTGAATAAATCATCAATCTCATTTGGGTTGAAATTTCCACTGGTAAAAATGGCTGAAATGAAAACCATTCCATGTTGAACAGCTTTGCAAAAATCATAAATTTCTTTTCGTTTTACAAATAACGTTTGCACAAATTATTCCAATAATTTCTACTTTATAAAAAGTTATGAAAAAAATATATATGTTATAACATATTATCTTAATAAACACGTAAGATTTACCTTTTAGTTCCTTTTCGTCAAGAAAACCATCTCCATTCTTATCATGAAGTCTAAATGCGTCCATTAGCTCTCCAGATGGATCTTTAAGACTTTTTAAAAACGGGAAGAATTCATCGAACGTTATGCAGTCATCATCTGAAAAAAACGACAATTTTAATATAAGACAAATAATTCCCATTAGGTATACTTATAACCCTGCTATCAACGCATAGTTTGGAACAATCTCTTATAGCGAAAATCCTGCAATTATTAATTGAAACATTACCAAAAATATGTTTAAAAAGAGCTTTTTGATGTTTAAAAAAACATGAATACACAACGACACTTATCATGCTATAACTTTTTGCCAACTCGACATTGAAATCTTATAGTCAGTAGAAAACACAATAAGCCAATACAGTACACCATATTAAAATACGGACTTCATTCCTACATTTTTATTGTTATTTTTTCTAAAGTCTCAAACTTCTACGCTACTGGCGTAGTACGATCTAATTAAGGTGTTCAGTAATTATATGAGTGGGTACGCTGGAAGCATCGTTTCTTCACATTACAGTTTACAACCCTACTTTTTAAACCCACAAAACAATTTCTTGTCAAAAATACATGAATATCATAAGCTTTACTAACAGGAAATCTTAAATAATACACTAATAAATTCATCATTTTTTATAATAAATAAATAAACACAAAAGTAATACATAAGTAATAAGTGATTTAGATAAGATTAAATTAGAATAACGTTTACTTTAGCAGTTAATCCTATGTAAATATTTTACACTAATATTTACAGTAAATGACCCATTTAACTTTGATTTAATCCGTTTTCTTAACAAATTATACAGCAAAGATTGTTATATTTGACTTTTGTTACTATTTTGTACTGATAATCTTGCCAACAATTAAAGACTTTGTTATGATAGCTCAGAAATTATGATATTTTATTGTGATTAACCCATAAAGATCTTTTATCTTAATCATAATAATTATACTTTTATTATATACTGTATAAATATCGATACAATGTATACTGGTTACGAAGTAATCATATTGAAATCACAATATTTATATACGTTACATACTGCACAACTGATAAATAATCGAAAATGAATAACAATTTCGACTTATTTGTTCATGCAGCTCTGTAACACCGCACTTTGGGGTCAAACGCACTTTGGGGTTAAACCCCAAAGTGCGTTACGTACTTTGGGGTCCGACCCCAGAGTGCGTTACGCACTTTGGGGTCCAATTTCGACCCCAAAGTGCGTTAAACAGGTACATATGAATTTTTTAACATCAGGCAAACGACCGCACTTTGGGGTCATAGAAAATTAAAGTTCATTATGTTTTAAATAATATATTGTAGCCAAAGCCAATGGTAAAAACAAAAAATCAAGGTATTCAATAGACACAAACATGTGCCCTGAATTATAGTAGAATGAATAGGGATTTAAATGGTCTTGATTAGTAAGTGAAGAACTTTCACCACATAAATCACCAAATAAAGAATTTGTATCAATTATTAAGCTAAAAATATTTTTCTCAAATTTTCCATTTATTTTAAAAGAATGTACACCTTTCATTAACTCCATTGTTTTTAGCTAAATGCATTATTTTCCCGTTTTTTATTTAATTTAGTCACATTTTATAGAAATATGATAGTCTTAGCATAGACAAAGGTATAACTTCTGGGAAATTTTAGAAAGACGTTTCAGTAAAAAAAAAATGTGCCTGATAATATGTTGAAAGAGCCATTTATTTAGCTAAATGTGACATATAAGAATCTTGACTAGGTGTAGATCCGGCTTTAAGTAGTAGTCCGTACAGGCAGTACTAAAAATATCAATTATTTTAGTAGTCGCACATTAAGAGCGGAGCTTCAGAATAATGTAAAATTCTCACTGGGGGTAAAGAGGGAATTGTGGGGTATCGAAGAAGTATGTAAGATTTCCCATAAAAAAAGCCTCTGGCGGACGTTACAAAATACCAAAGTTTGTTAACCCGTTACCACATATATACGCGAAACAACGCATTTTCGACCCCCCCCCCCTTTTTAGGCCTCAAATAGTGAAAAAATGTCCTATTTGGGCCCCAAACACATGTTTTCGTTTGAGAAATGTTGGTCAAAAAATTGAGCACTTTTTCGGCGCCGCCCCCCATCCAAAAGATACATCAGGGGGTTGCCAGAAGGGGGATGTGCCCCCTTCTGTTAGGGGGGGTTTGAAGGGGGGCGGAGTCCCCCTCATCGCCAAGAAAATTTTGGACTTGTGAGAGGCTAAAAATGACCCCAGGTCGATCATAATATAACGTGTAACCAACGCTGAAAAGCCTTTGACTCTATATCAATCCCTTGAGAAGTTGCAGCACTTTGAAATAAATTTTGATGAAAAAAATCGAGGCAAAATAGTGATTTTTGGCAATTTTGAGATGTCCCCTTGTTGCCATGGTAACAGGAAATTTAAGACTGAGCATGTCGTCACAAAGGCAATGGTCCAGTCAACATTTGTGCAAAGTTTGATTAGTATTGAAGCATTTTTCATAGTTTCATAGCAGTTTGAACTTGTAAGAGGAGGCTTTTCAGTAAAAATGGCCATTTTTCACAATATGCTCATGGGGGAAAGGGTTAACTAAAAAAATTATAAATGTTACAAAACAACAATATTTCACCAAAATTAGGTGAAAGACCACATTTTAACATGGAAAAACTAGTTTTTAGGTGATTCCAAAGTTTTTCATCATTTTTTGTTAACCCTTTACCACATATATACGCGAAACAACGCATTTTCGACCCCCCCCCCTTTTTTTAGGCCTCAAATAGTGAAAAAATGTCCTATTTGGGCCCCAAACACATGTTTTCGTTTGAGAAATGTTGGTCAAAAAATTGAGCACTTTTTCGGCGCCGCCCCCCATCCAAAAGATACATCAGGGGGTTGCCAGAAGGGGGATGTGCCCCCTTCTGTTAGGGGGGGTTTGAAGGGGGGCGGAGTCCCCCTCATCGCCAAGAAAATTTTGGACTTGTGAGAGGCTAAAAATGACCCCAGGTCGATCATAATATAACGTGTAACCAACGCTGAAAAGCCTTTGACTCTATATCAATCCCTTGAGAAGTTGCAGCACTTTGAAATAAATTTTGATGGAAAAAATCGAGGCAAAATAGTGATTTTTGGCAATTTTGAGATGTCCCCTTGTTGCCATGGTAACAGGAAATTTAAGACTGAGCATGTCGTCACAAAGGCAATGGTCCAGTCAACATTTGTGCAAAGTTTGATTAGTATTGAAGCATTTTTCATAGTTTCATAGCAGTTTGAACTTGTAAGAGGAGGCTTTTCAGTAAAAATGGCCATTTTTCACAATATGCTCATAGGGGAAAGGGTTAATAAGCTTAATAATGTATTTGTAAAAATCACTTTTTATAATCCGATCGAAAAACTTGATGTTTTAGCAGAACATTGCAATAGAGTATATTTATAGTTCTCTGGAAAAAATATAAACCGCATTTTATTTCATTCCAACGTATTTAAAATGTGGCTCAATATGGCACCAAAAGTTATCAAGTAAATGACTGACAGAACGGGGTATTTTTCGCAGCATCTTTTAATTCTAGGGATACACAATTTCTGTACGGTGGCATAAAAGTGGCATTTGTATTTTTTGTTTATACTTTTTTGTTTTTCGTACATATTGTTTCTTTGTTTGTCCTACATATTTTGTGTAGTTTTGAATACATACTTTTTTAGTTTTGCATACATATTCTTTTTTAGTTCGAATACATATTTTATACATATTCTTTTTTAGTTTGCATACGTATTATTTTAGTTTTTTGTACATATTTTTTTTTTATTTTCGTGCATATTTTTACATGACGTTATTTTCAAAGTACTGGTTTGGATAATTACACCATTTGTAAAACACCATTTTCAAACTCTTCGCCATCTTTAAATTTCAGTACCCCATTTGCCATTTGCAAATACCAACATTTTCATTTTTGGAGGTATCAAAAAAATAACAACACAATTTAGTATATATATACAAATATATAGTCCGCGGTAACCCAAAGAAACGTTCTGCATGGTCTCGATGTGGTTAATATTTGTCACAAGGTGACCCCAAAGTGCGTTAAACTTCGCACCGCACTTTGGGGTCAAACGCACTTTGGGATCAAAATCGAGAAATTGACCCCAAAGTGCGTTAATATGCTACATATCAACGCACTTTGGGTTCAAGAGGTCTAAAGGTGTCATCTGAGTTCTGCTTAAATACTGAGTACTGACTTATTTTCTATCTGCGACATTGGAATATTTGAGTTGGAGTTCACGATGGCGGTCAATACTTTATGATGTTAAGTGATAAAAGTTTCATTAATGTTACCACTTGAAATATCTAAAAATTGTGTTCATATAACAAAATTACGGTGGCATAAAAGTGACATTTGCATTTTTTTGTTTTCAGTTTTGTATACATATTTTATTTTAGTTTTGCATACATATTTTTTTCAGTTTTGCATTCATATTTTATTTTTGTTTTTCGTACATATGTTATTTTTGTTTTTCATACACATTTTAGCCAATCAAAACAGCCTTCAAATCTCATAACAGTCCATAGTTGAGTATAAAACTAGCAGAGTGGTTAGGTCACATTTCGGCCCATTTTTGGAATCGGCTCAGTGGTTTTCGGCCGGGCAAGTCTGGTTTCGGCCGACCCTTTTCGGCCCATTTTTATATTATATGTATTTTATTTAATTATTGTTTTTTATTATTATATACTGTTACATTAGTGTCTATTTGGAAAGGGCTGTTGATTGGTGATCAGTTATTATTTCATGAATATGCACCACTCAACCTCACCCCCTTTAGACTTGAGAATTATGAAACTTAGGTCAATTCCTTAGCACATCCAGATATCCAGGTGTGCCGGCTCAAGGTCGGGGTCACAGCTACAGGTCAAAGAATAAAGACTTGGGTTTCATGTCCGCTCCTTATCTCCGAAACCCCATGAGGGATTTTAAGGCACCTTGTGACAAATGTTAACCACAACGAGACCATATGCAGAACCTTTCTTTGGGTTACCGCGAATACTAAAAAATGAAAATGTTGGTATTTGCAGTGCAAATGGGGTACTGTAATTTACAGATGGCGAAGTGTTTGAAAATGGTGTTTAACAAATGGTGTAATTATCCAAACCTCTACTTTGCAAATGGCGTCATGTAAAAATATGTGCGAAAAAACAAAAATAAAATATGTACAAAAAAACTAAAATAAAATATGTATGCAAACTAAAAAAGAATATGTATGCAAAACTAAAATAAAATATGTATGCAAACTAAAAAAGAATATGTATGCAAAACTAAAAAAAAGTATGTATTCAAAACTACATGTAAAAAAATATCTACGACAAATAAACAAAAATATGTACGAAAAACAAAAAAAAAGTATAAAAAAATACAAATGTCACTTTTATGCCACCGTTCAAAATACTCTAGTACAGAAATTATGTATTCCTAGAATTAAAAGATGCTGCGAAAAGTATCCCGTTCTGTCGGTCATTTACTTGATAACTTTTGGTGCCATATTGAGCCCCATTTTAAATATGTTGGGAATGAAAAAAAAAATGCAGTTAATGTCTTTTTCCAAAGAACTATAAATATACTCTATTGCAATGTTCTGGTGAAAATTTTTTTCGATCGGACTATTAATAGTGATTTTTACAAAAAACATTATTAAGCTTATCAACAAACGTAAGGGTTTTTCTAACAACCGTTCGCCGGAGACTTTTTTATGGGAAATCTTACATACTTCTTAAGAAAGAGCAAACATGAATTTTATAATGTTAAAATAATGGTATCTGAGAAATGTAAGATGCTTGTTATCTGAATAAAGTAGCGATAACTGTGATATTATTCGTCATAAAAGAAACGAACACTGTAGTATTTGACTTCAATATAAAATACTAATTCACTATAACTGTACTCATCATTGCCAAAAAGCAACAGATGAAAAAGATGGTTCAGGTAAATGGCCAATGTGTATTTTTTGGATAATATAGAAGAACATCAAAATAAAAAAGCTTTTAAGAGAAACAAATAAAAGCATAAATAAATGTGCCTTTAAAACGTTCCTCGGGGGTCAATACCCCACAATCCCCTCTATACCCCCAAGAGAATTTTACATTATTCTGAAGCTCGGCTCTTAATTTGCGACTACTTAAATACATGTAGTTGATATTTTTAGTACTGCCTGTACGGACTACTACTTAAAGCCGCATCTACACCTAGCCAAGTTTCTTATATGTCACATTTAGCTAAATAAATGGCCCTTTCAACATATTATCAGGCACTTTTTTTTACTGAAATGTCTTACTAAGATTTCCCAGAATTTATACCTTTGTCTATGCTAAGACTATCATATTTCTTAAAAATGTGTAAATAAAAAACGGGGAAATAATGCATTTAGCTAAAAACAATGGAGTTAATGAAAGGTGTACATTCTTTAAAAATAAATGGAAAATTTGAGAAAAATATTTTAAGCTTAATAATTGATACAAATTCTTTATTTGGTGATTTACTTGGTGAAAGTTCTTCACTTACTAATCAAGATCATTTAAATCCCTATTGATTCTACTATAATTCAGGGCACATGTTTGTGTCTATTTAATGCCTTGATTTTTTTGTTTACCATTGGCTTTTACTACAATATATTATTTAAAACATAATGAACTTTAATTTTCTATGACCCCAAAGTGCGGTCGTTTGCCTGATGTTAAAAAATGCATATGTACCTGTTTAACGCACTTTGGGGTCGAAATTGGACCCCAAAGTGCGTAACGCACTATGGGGTCGGACCCCAAAGTGCGTTTGACCCCAAAGTGCGGTGTTACACACCTGGCATATAAGTTCTGCACATTATCTGGATGTGCTAAAGAATTGACCTAAGTTTCATAATTCTCAATTCTCAGGGGGTGGGGTTGAGATGTGCATATTCATGTAATAATAACTGATCACCAATCAACAGCCCTTTCCAAATAGACACTAATATAGTAGTATATAATAATAATAAACAGTAATTATATAAAATACATGTAATATAAAATGGGCCGAAAAGGGTCGGCCGAAATCAGGCTTGCCCGGCCGAAAACGACTGAGCAGATTCCAAAAATGGACAGAAATGTGACCAAACTGTGCTAGTTTTATACTCAACAATGGGCTGTTATGAAATTTGAAGGCTGTTTTGATTGGCTAAAATATGTATGAAAACAAAAATAAAATATGTACGAAAAACAAAAATAAAATATGAATGCAAAACTAAAAATAAAATATGAATGCAAAACTGAAAATAATATGTATGCAAAACTAAAATAAAATATGTATACAAAACTAAAAACCAAAAAATGCAAATGTCACTTTTATGCCACCGCAATTTTGTTATATGAACACAATTTCTAGATATTTCAAGTGGTAAAATTAATGAAACTATTATCACTTAAGCATCATAAAGTATTGACCGCCATCTTGAACTCCACCTCAAATATTCCAATGTCGCAGGTAGAAAATAAGTCAGTACTCCGTATTTTAGCAGAACTCAGATGACACCTTTAGACCTCTTGAACCCAAAGTGCGTTGATATGTAGCATATTAACGCACTTTGGGGTCAATTTCTAGATTTTGACCCCAAAGTGCGTTGGACCCCAAAGTGCGGTGCGAAGTTTAACGCACTTTGGGGTCGAACCCCAAAGTGCGTTTGACCCCAAAGTGCGGTGTTACACAGCTCTCTTCCTGTTGAGTGATTGTATAAAATTTTAAATACATGTAAAAAGTAGTTATTTTACTTTTTCTTCTTTGTCACATTTTTTAGAATATCCATTATCTTTATTTAAACTGAAAATAGGGAACTAAAGTCTTTTATTGAGTTCCATGAAGTTCTGTATTGTAGCTGAGTATAATATGCAAAACAAACCACAAATGAGCCGCGCCACGACAAAACCAACATAATGGGTTTGCGACCAGCATTGATCCAGACCAGCCTGCGCATCCGCGCAGTCTGATCAGGATCCATGCTGTTCGCTATCAGTTTCTCTACTTGTAATAGGGTTTGAAAGCGAACAGCATGGATCCTGATCAGACTGCGCGGATGTGCAGGCTGGTCTGGATCCATGCTGGTCGCAAACCCATTATCTTTGTTTTGTCGTGACGCGGCTCAAATAAGGGTATCAGATCGAACTGTTTATGTTATCATATTCTAAGATCAGAAAAGTTGAAATAAATATTATACAGTTTTCAATTTGCGTATATGTCTATCTGAAATCTATTGCGTACGCCTTTAAAAGACACTAAATTATGGAAAGGGGTGCAAAATTCATGTAAATGAATAACGTTTCGTGCAATAAATGTATTGAATTGACTCACATTATGAACTGAGATAAAAAAAATGTCGACAATGTGCCATCAACATTACAGTACTTGTGTATTAAATAATAGTATACATATATGTAAAGTTGATAAAGTTTACTTTCCAAATATATCTTTTAGAGTTCACTTTAAAATATTTGAGTAAACCGAGAATATATTAAATTATTTGGATATATTTGACAAAGTAAAAAGTCAAAATACCTTGGTTGACTAATTTTTACATTTATGTTTATTAACTATTGTTTAATTAACGGAATCATTTATTATTGTACAGTTACTGTACAATAGTTGCTCGTACTATTTTATTACTCACATCTGTATAATGGGAGATCTAGGGCATCCATACATCAGTTATAAAAATGTTTCTACTTATACTACAGTATATCAAGATTTAACATCAAAACGTTTATTCTAGGTTAAAATATATCAAAACATTTCCACACATACGGTTCACATATTAGCAAAAAGCAA
The DNA here is from genome assembly GCF_026571515.1 of Ruditapes philippinarum. Lineage (NCBI taxonomy): Eukaryota > Metazoa > Mollusca > Bivalvia > Venerida > Veneridae > Ruditapes > Ruditapes philippinarum. The sequence continues at coordinate 56,534 of NW_026860568.1, read as the reverse complement.
ATACTGACGAATACATACTATTTTTGTCTAATTGTTTCATGTATTCAGCCAAATCTTCTTGGGTCGGATTGAACCCCACATATTGTAATAATCTCTCCAGTTCATTGGCTGAAACTCCTCCATCTTTATTCCTGTCAAAGTTATCAAACTTTTCCCGCCATTCTGAAAAAATCAGCAGACGACAAATTTACATTCCTGATATATTGACCTTATGATTATTCTAGCATGCTGTTTACGTCACTAACACAACAATTTCAGCCGAGAACACACTATGAAACATTATTAACGAACAATTGAGGAAGTGCTAAAATTAACATCGTTTAATGTTATGCATGATGTAAAGGGTATCTGTATGCTAGAACGTATTAATGTTTATTTTCTACAAAGTAAAAACATATTGAAAATAGCCACTGCAGACTGGCAGATTTTAAAACTTACAAAAGATAAGCAAACAGAACCTTAAAAAAGTAAACATCAGAAGTATTTTATATAGTTAAAGTTATGTATCAAGGTGAACTTAGACAAGTGACTAGTGACTTATTTTTGCGATTAGTTAGTGTTTCTTACATTGATCGTGTGATCAGTACATATGAGCCGCGTCACGACAAAACCAGCATAATGGGTTTGCGACCAGCATGGATCAAGACCAGCCTGCGCATCCGCGCAGTCTGATCAGGATCCATGCTGTTCGCTTACAGACCCTATAACAAGTAAAGAAACTGATAGCGAACAGTATGGATCCTGATCAGACTGCGCGGATGCGCAGGCTGTTCTGGATCCATGCTGGTCACAAACCCATTATGTGGGTTTTGTCGTGACGCGGCTCATATATCTACAGTTATCTATACCAATGTCAAATTAACAAACGTGTCTCTCAAAGCTTATTATTATGATAATGCATTTTATTTTAAATTATTTAAGTTTTTTGAAGTATACACAAGTTCGTCAATTTAAAATAATATGAAAGACAAAGTTGACGAAAAACGCTCTTTTTAATACTGTATAAATTTGACGCATGTTACATTGGATTTACTGTTTGTTTACGCAACGTTATTCTCTAAAATAAAGCATATTATTTACTGAACAAGTCAAATGTTGATGCTGCATAACAAAGACGCCGCCAAATTATGTGAAAAGACACAGGTAATGTACAAAATCTGAATAGAAAATCGTTCTCTATTACAGTTGAATATCGGAAGCACTAATCAATTTTTTTCTCCATGTTCTTGTTATGTGTCTGAAAGTCTGAAATGTTTGTCTGTTGCGACAATGATTGAAACGTCTGGTCGAAGCAAAATAAATTGGATAACAAGAAAAAGTGAAATGATTGGTAATCTTAAAATGAATTCAAGACAATATGTGCCGATAATATGTCCATTTAGATATTGGTACGAATTGCATAATGTTCGTTCGAATGAATTTGAGGACGAACTGTCTCTTATAATCAATTCTTAGTTACGTTTTGTTTTCTTATTTATAAAAGATAAAACTACTTGATTAAACTAAAAATTGCATATTCGCCTATAGAATCTAGGTATAGGACCACTAAATGTAGTAAAAAATCAAGGTGAAAGAAAACAATCTTCAGTCACAGAATCCTTCAAAATAACCTATTTCAAATTTTGTGATACATTTTAAAATAAACGTACTTTATTAAATCAGTTAATCTGTTTTATAACTTAATGTTAATCATTTTCATGAATTACACGTCGAACACGTTTTTCCTGTTTTGCAAAATATATTTCCGCTGTGTAAAATCTCCGTTGCGTATTTTAATGTTCTCGTCATTAGACCAGAAAGATCGACTATAGACTGGCTCATTGGCACGTCATTTATTAAGTAATTATAAAAAGAATATGATATTCAAACATGGCACTATCACTTCAGTTAAACGTTTATTTTAATCCCTTAAAGCTCTGTGACATGTTGTACATAAGATAAGCTATTAGAAAATTTGAAAACAATGTGATTTTGTTAAACCAAGAAAAGAATGTAAAATTTTCCCCATTGCTATAAGAACAAATGCATATCTACTAGACGGCGCATGCACGCGCCGTCTAATAATCATAAAAGCAATCGTTCAAGCCATAAATCTCTTTTGTGTCATAGTTTGGGGACCTTTCTGTTGAAAATGTGTCACAGTGCGTTAACATTAGTTACCCGCACTCCAGAGCCATACTCATTGACTGGCTCATTTTTTCTTGGGTTTATTTATTGTGACGACAGGGAATGGGATAACGTTAGAAATAACATATTCAGATGTTCGTTCATTGGTTACTTATTGTTCTGTATTTTCATATTGTGACAACATGTATCGTGTTTATAATTTTGCCTATGATACAACAGAGAAAGAACATGAAAACACTCGGCAATCTGATTTATACTCGGTGGGGGTGGGGGGGGGGTCAAATATAAATGAATGCTTCAACACGCGTAATACATGTACATCTGAAAATTTATGATATGTGAAAAGTCAACCATTTTGACCCTTATCCGTACCCTAATAATAATTAAGTACTATAATAAAAAATATTTCAAATTTGGTAATTTAAACTCGTTGTTAAAGATTGTACAGGTACATAAGTTAAAAAGCATGATAGAAGAAGAAATAAACATTAAAAAGGTATTGGATAAAAGACGTCACATCAATAGAAATTATGAGAGATACATATAACCCTGCCTTTTTGATAACACATCATATACAAAACATCGTACGATCTCCAACACACAATAAAGTAGTTCATTCAGAGAAGCAGAGATACTAATACATCAACATATAGTCCACATTATGGTGTATGTCACTAGTACACAAATAGAATACTGATACGAAATGTCACAAGATTCATACACACAAACACATCATTTGGCATTTTATCTTTAGATGAAATCTTACGTGTTGTATCAGAATATTAAGAGAAAAAATAGTTATAAACGTCCAGGTGTTGAAAAATATCTAAAGAAAAAATAAATAAAGAAATCGTTTCATTGACTGTTAGATTTCAAAAAATCGAAAACGTTTTACTGACTAACCTTTTTTGTTGTAATTCGCCTATAAAAGAAAAAATATTGTACTTGTTAATTTATAAATAATTAGGTGTTAGTCATATTGATAATACACTCAACATATAACACAATACCTAGTAACAAGGTTTGTTTAAAAATAACCTTACTTTTCTATTTCATCGGTTTTTTTTCTGCATTTATAAATTTAACGAAAAATGTATGGTTTTCAGGTTAATAACGCTATTTAAAGCATTGCTATTATATGATTATTTTAGGAAAGATATACAAAGTTATCAGGGCGACTTTCCCTCTTAATACTGATAATAAATTAAAATGCAACTTATGTAAATGTACATAATTACTTAAACAATAAAAAACAGTTTAAACTAAAATAATTTTATATTTCATTTATATATAGCTTTCTCTGTTGTTATCAATGCATTAAATGGTACATTTTTATCACTTGCAAACTAATTTCTTCATAATAAATGACGTTTCGAAATGAGAAATAATGAGAAAATAAAAGAAACATTTGACGGTAAAAAAATACACTTACCATGTTTGATTGTATTTTTCCAAACTGAACACTTAACTACACTACACGTAATTATAAAGACATTGAGATACAAAAGGCCGCTATAAAGATATATAAGTATATACTTCAATACCTGAAGCATGACTTGACTTTACTTCTCTTTTACTATTTAACGCACTTAACAATGGCAATCATTTGATAAAATGATATAAATTTCTATTGTCTGTCTTCCGCAAATTAAATCCTAAAAGAAAACAACTGCGGCCACGAATCTTTGAGGTCATTTCGATAAAAATTATCGTAAATATAAACATTTCTAAATACAAAAAGAATGTAGAATGTATTAAATTAAAGTAAATTTTGGACATAACTATGACTTTTTTTAATAACCGTATCTTCTGATATCACATGTTTAATCGGTTATCTCCCCTTTATGCTGTTCGATTCCATATTTTAAAAATGTCCCAAATATTTGTTAGACTTTCATTCAGGTACGTAGTGACATCCGATTAATTGATGTTTATCTGTTCTTAGAAAAAAAACTATAAACTTTATTTCAGGTGAATCATTTGAACTTGTTGAGAAGTAAATTCATTATTATATGTTTTAAGTTGTAAAGGAAATGAATATTAAGCTCAATAGTCTACTTACATGTAGAATCTCGTATAAGGTGTTCTTTTGCAAAAAGAAAAAAATGCTCGAGTCCTGCAGTGATATTCAGATTTGCCGATTACAAACTCGGTCTGCTCGGTCTGTGTCCCGGTTTCACGAAAACATTACGTTACAACTCATAAATGTAACTTGAATTGGGTCTTAAGTCTGATTAACATCTGAACTGTGGCAATGACGTTTTTAGCGGGTCACGAAAATTTTGTTAGTTTAAGCTCAGATATGTATCACGTAAATAATGATGGTGGGTAAAATATGTGAAATAAAACAACACAACTAAAGGCGTATAGAGTGGATGGGTTGGGGTGAGGGAAAATATTCATCAACTTTTTTACATAAGTTAATCCATTGATTGAGGTCAAAGGTAAGATATTTAATCCAATTCCTGCTCAGTTAGAGATTTATGTGTGTTAACATCTTCAAAAACATAGAATCCATTCAGGGCATTAATAATTATTATAACCCCTCACTTTTTTCATAATGCTAATTTCCCATAGGCCTCTGGGAGTTATTCTTACTATTAATGCAAGTGTACCACGTGACTAAGAATTTTGTACTGTTACATAGGTAACAGTATTTTTTAACAGTATAAAATCTGGTCACGTGGTCTATTTTCTAAATAAAATTAAATGAAATGCCGCCATTTTCTTTCGATTCATTCTTATTTTTTAGGACATCACCAAAGTAACTATGACTCTCATAAAATTTAGTTCTTTGCACCCTAGAGTTCTTTTCGCGTATAAAATATCTTTTGGTTGAATAGTCAAAAAGTAAACATCCGTTTTCAACGGAAGTAATTGCAATGTGAATAATTATGTGTCAAACTGGAACATGCAGACGATTAAAGCATGCAACAAAGGATTATTTAACAATTTTAACTAGTGAAACGTTACAGATAGAGTTGTTGGACAGACATCTGTAGGATATCACCGTTACTGTATTTTGTAAATGCACTTTGTCAAAAACCATGCTAAGAATATTCTGAATACGGAAGGATCAGATTTCACAGATCATAACCTTATAAATGGGTTAGTGTTTTGTTTTGTAAATAAAACACATCTTATTTTATGTTTATGACTGGTAGATATTATCACTTGCTGAAAGAATAAAAGAAAAACAGCTTCTCAAGTAGGCCTACAGTACACTTAAAACTTGCAAGGTAAGGACAGTTTAGTTACTGATACTCTTGGTTTATTTTCTGTTACAGTTAGATTTAGTTTACAAGTTCAGATCATCACAGTATTTGTTCGGGGTAATTAAATAAATAACACATGTGTTTGTGGGTAACAGTAAAATATCATCCCTCGTAGAAATACTGTTACCCTCGGGTACGCCTCAGGTAACAGTATTTTCCTCGGAACGCTCCTTCGCCGCCTTGAACGACACTTTGGAATTACAGGCAAGCCACTCGCATGGATGACGCCATACCTGACCGACCGATACCAGACTGTATGCATAAACAACAAACTATCACAGCCAGTCCACATGGAGTACAGTGTACCTCAAGGGTCTGTCCTGGGACCCAAGAGCTATGTGATGTATACGAAACCTGTCGGAGAAATCTGCCGTAAATATGATTTAAACAACCATTTCTTCGCAGATGACTCACAATTCTATCTATCCTTCAAACCAGTGACTAATATTTCAATTCAGGAGAATATAAACCGTATTGAAAGATGTCTTGAAGATATTGTAAGTTGGATGAATGCCAACATGCTGAAGCTAAACGGCAACAAAACAGAGTTGATCATCTTCTCATCTGAACATAACGCACAACCTGTTTCAGATGTTACAGTAACAGTCGACGGTTCGAAAATAAGCCAATCATCTAGTGTGCGCAATCTTGGTGCATTTCTTGACTCGAACATGAGGATGGAACAACATGTAAATAATGTCTGTAGGAACTGTTATGCACAATTAAGACAAATCGGTCACATCAGACCCTATCTGACTGTTAAAGCAACCAAATCTCTAGTAAATTCACTTGTTACCTCTAGGTTAGACTACTGTAATGCACTGTTATATGGAGTCTCTAAGCAGTCAATGACCAAGTTACAACATGTTCAAAATACAGCAGCTAGAATTGTGACCAAAACACTCAAATATGACCACATAACACCTATCTTACGTGAACTTCACTGGCTTCCGATAGAGTATCGGGTCGAATATAAAATTTTGACTTATACATATAAATCCCTCATCGATCAATCACCAGCCTATATAAAAGACATGATAGACGTGTACATCCCAGTCAGAAATCTGAGGTCCCAGAATAACTCAATGACATTAGTTGTGCCTAAATCTCGGACAGTACGATATGGTGACAGGTGCTTCCAGACAGCCGCAGCGAAATTATGGAACGCGTTACCACCTGGCATTAGAGACTGTAATACCTTGCCATGTTTTAAGAGAGCTCTCAAAACACATTATTTCATAAAGTTCTATGGACGTTAGTTCATAAATCATCATACATGTACTACTTTTGCTATATTATCAGTGTTAATTTTAATTGTGCCTTGATTTTAAACTAAATGTGTCTGTATTTCTTACCATCCTTTTCTGGTTTTAGATTATCATTATTGTTTAATAGGTTTACTTAATTAATGTCTTATATATATATATATATATATATATATATATATATATATATATATATATATATATATATATATATATATATATATATATATATATATATATATATATATAATTATGTTTTATCGGATCTATGTAAAGCACTCTTGAACATTTATTATTTATGAAAAGAGTGCTATAGAAATGTGGTATATAATAATAATAATAAAAAAATGATATTTTTACTGTTACCCACAAACCCATGTGTTATTTATATACTGTTTCAAGATATCCTTATACAATTTACTTACTCTATACTTTTAAGCACAATTTGCTGCCTATGAAACTGAGAACAAAAAAGAACAAAAAAAAAAAAAAAAAAAAAAAAAAAAATTAAATATTTTCATGATAAAATTTCTGCATTGATGTTTTAAATGACATAAAATGGCATCACACAGTCAGTACATGTTTATTTCTGCTTATATACAGATGAAATTCTTTTGGAGGGTGCACGCTGAAAAGTGACAATACTAACATTTCCTGAAAATGAGGATCAAAGCCAAACATGTCAACATTTTCACTTGGAACTATTACTGAAATCATGTTGTACCTTACACATTACATATGTAAGAATAGTGCTACATACACACATTTATAAATATAAATATACAATAAATGAGCCGCGTCACGACAAAACCAACATAATGCGTTTGCGACCAGCATGGATCCAGACCAGCCTGCGCATCCGCGCAGTCTGATCAGGATCCATGCTGTTCGCTAACAAACTCTGGTCGCAAACGCATTATGTTGGTTTTGTCATGACGCGGCTCAAATATAAATACACTATATAAACCATCTAAACAGTGTACCACTGATACAAATAGCTACCAATGTAAATCAATTTTCCAAAAGAGGACACATCGTGACTGTGTAAAAGTCATTGCAAAAAGTTAATGAAACTGGATAGCATTTTGTTGAGAGAAGATCATCACTATTTTTCTTTTGGAATCCTCTGAACTTATCATTTACACGTCTGCGTCAAATATGCCGCTAGTTCTAAAAAATGAAAGAAATATTTAACAAAAAGTTGTTGAAAATTGATACACGGAAATGCTTAAAAATTGCATATTTACGTATTATATAATTAATCAAAATGAAATGAAAATGTTTAAGATTTTGTAAAAATTATAAAAATCTAAATGTCTTTTCAATCTGTGAAATGAAAATACATATTGAGCATTGGGTTTATTTTTTAATACTTATAATGTCTAGGTAATTGTTACCTGGCATTTTTGTATGAAAGATACGTCCAAACATTTGAGAGCAGCGTAAATCCATTACTCATATTCAAAAGGCTAATGAAAATGAAAATTTAAGTCTAAGTTAAGTTTGGTTTCAAAAAGACACATGTGTTACCTCTCCTGAAGTCCATAATTAAAATGGATAGAAACCAAACTATTTAACAGCCTGTATATTAAACCTTTTGAAAATAGACAAGGAAATTTATTTCCTATTCTGGGCCGCCAACTTCACACATCTTATTCTGGAACGTATTCATTATTGAAGTTTGACTATTAATACTTTCAAGGACTTTTCAGGCATTGTCTTTTGTTACAACACCACCAACAACAAAAAACACACAAATTTACATTATCTACACGTCAATTTTCGTGTGTAAAATAATAAGGTTGTTACACATTTACTAAAATACATGATTCTATTTCACGACGAGAAGGCTGTAAAACCTATATTGGAAAAGATTCCCGCCTCCTCAAACTTGTACTTTTTATTTATAAAATTTAATATTCTGCAGAAAGTCCTAACAAAAAGGAAAACAAACCACTGTAACAATATATCAATTGCAATATACTAACATTAAACATAATATATACGAAAATAAAAGTATGAAAATATCTCATTTTCAATACAAAAAATGCGTCACTGAATCATTGCGCTGCTTAGATGATTAAAGTTAAAAATAATTAAAGTTACAAATATGTAGATATTCAAGTGTCAGTTTCATTAACCTTGTTCTTGGATATGATAGTAAAGTAAAACATTACTCAGTAGTTCTGGCTCAAAGTAAGATTTTAATATCAATCAGAGTTGGTACAGTGTTTTATACAAGGCTTTAGGAAATGCTTCATACACGTCGGGGAAAACGAGAATATGCAATAAGCAGGGGAAAAGGCAACAAAAACACATACGCTCCTTTACAATAAAGAGTTCATATATTTAAAACAAATATGAAGTACGTAAATAACAAAACTGGAGAGAAAAACAAATTCAGACACAACAATTGTAATATTATTATGCCATTACAAATAATAAGATACAAATGCATATAGTCAAAATATTGCACATATAATCGTGCTAATACTATTTTTCAAATATTTTTAGGAAACATTACCAGAGAACAGGTTCTTTAAGGAAATCTGAAATATTATTTACCAGATATCTGTTGGCCATGCCATCGTTAACCTTTTTACGTGCGTACGTAAGTGGGTACTGACATGTTAGAAAATTGTTTATACAAATAATACCAAAAATAAGAAGATGCAAAATAATGTTTTACACTTAGTTTATATTTTATATGGATAAGATTCAATAATGAATAATGATTTGATATTTTGAAATGTAAGGGAAGTAATTACGAATCAAATGCATTTAAATCTTGTAAGAGTAGTGTATCTTGCATTTTACTATTTTTACATATATTTTGTTTACTTTATTGACAGATTTATTGTTGACTAATGTCAATATTAATTCATAAGTGTATATACCAAAATGTGACTATGAGCTATAATGGCTTTGTCAATTGTGTATTGTGAGATTTATGAAAGAATAAAGCTTCTTCTTCTATAATAAGAAATGTCGTCTGCTAAATTGTCGTGCAATTTCCATTTATTTACTAAATAAATTTCTCAACGTCCAGAAGAAACTTTCGAAAGTTGCTCAAGCACACACACAAAAAATTAGTTTTTTTAAGTGATGACAGAATTTGAATATATCAATTAGTACATGTAGTTATCATAAACCGGCGGTGAACTAATGAACGGCTGACGAATGTATTCACGTATTTTGTGTTTGAAAATTTGTGGTTGCAAACTATGTTATTCCTGCTTCACATCATTTCTGTGAAAAGTTCGACAAATTCTGAAAAGGAAAAAAATGTTTAAATTTAGAACTGTCTGCTTATTTATAGTGGACAATAAAAAATGATATTATCAAATATGAAATCTTTTAAAGAATCTCTTAAAACACAATCTATATTCAATTATCTATCAAATGTCTATCAATTACAGAAGATAATGTCACAAACAATAAAAAATATATTTTCTTCAAGTACATTATGCACCGTATATATCCCAGAACGTATAAGGATTTGAGAATAACGCAGCAACCATACAAAAGTAACGCCGCCGAATGGTGCTAGTGTAAAACTGAAACGAGCAACACGGCAATTTAACAGACCAGTATCTTATATATCGTAAATCAAATTGAAATATATCAATTTATTAGTAGACGTTTTATGTCAACCCTCATTAAATTTTTTTTAAAGAAGTGCCTGCTTTCAAGATGAATCGTGAAAATGACGACCTAACTATCTCATTGTAGGCGACGTTTAAGCGTTACAGCATAAAAATGTCTGAATTATAATATTTTATTGACAGAATGTCGAATATTAAACATCTATTTAGTATATGAGTTATTCGACGAAACGCATACTACAGCCAGGTTGTCATTTCCACGAATCGTCATGAAAAGTAACGATTTTCTTGAAGTATTTGTATTGATGTTTAAAATGTAATGGCTTACCAGCCGGGTGCGTTGTTCATTTCTTTCAATTTTATTAGTTTAGAACATATTATTTCTTTTACTTGTTGCTCTTTTCAGCCATATGTTTGCACAACTCGGTGTTACTTTTGCACATTTTTTCCGCTAGTTAGACGCCGCTTGTTTTAGACTTGATTTTGTGTATATTTTTTTTGTTTTAAGAAAATCACACTGTTTTTAAATTTTCTAATAAAAATAGCTTTTATGATGTACAACATGTCACAGAGCTTAAAGGGATTAGAATAAACGTTTAACTGAAGTGATAGTGCCATGTTTGAATATCATATTCTTTTTATTATTATCTAATTTTATCTACATAATAAATAACGTGCCAATGAGTCAGTGTATAGTCGATCGTTCTAAAACTTAATCGTTAAGAGAGGTGACAACTGAGGCAGTGTCACTTACTTCATTTGCTTCGCCTCTGTTGAAGTTCGGCTCCGCCTTAATTGTCATATTAAATTTGATATTATGCTTCATATGCTAGCATTTAGTCTTCGTTGACGGGGAAGAAGGGAACCAGGACAATTTTGATCAATATCACTTGTCGAATCATTAAATTACAAGTTACAAAGCCTAAAACCACGCCCACTATCAGAGAGGCGATTCTCACCCAAGAACAAACCGGTTACGCTACGGCCTGTAAGGGGAGATCACTGCAGAACAGTTTGTCCTCAAAATTATTCGAACATTATGCAATTTGTACCAATATTTAAATGGGTATATTCTCGGCACATATTGTCTTGAATTTATTTTAAGAATAACAATCATTTCAATTTTATTTGTTATCCAATTTATTTTGATTCGATCAGACGTTTCAGTCTTTGTCGCAACAGACACACATTTTAGAATTTCAGACCTGGCAGTATTTTGTGAATTTATACATTAGGTTCTACTTTTTCACAAAAATATACAACTTTATTATTAAACAACGAGCACATACCAAGAACATGCAGAAAAAATTGATTTGTGCTTCGGATATTCAACTGTAATAGAGAACGATTTTCAATGCTGATTGACTGTTCACATCATTTCGCGGCATCTTTGATGTGCAGCATCAACATTTAACTTGGTAATATCTATACTGTAATAAATATGAAAATGAACAGCAAACCCTGGAAATGCTATTACCTTTGTACTCAATTTTACCGTCGTTGTTTGCATCTACTAGTTTAAATAAATCATCAATCTCATTTGGGTTGAAATTTCCACTGGTAAAAATTGCTGAAATGAAGACCATTCCATGTTGAACAGCTTTGCAAAAATCATTAACTTCTTTTCGTTTTACAAATAACGTTTGCACAAATAAGTTAACCCATTACTTCATATACACGCCTTTTAACGCCTTTTTCACCCCCCCCTTTTTATTGTCTCAAATGATGAAAAAATGCCTTATTTAGGCCCCAAACACTTGTTTTTGTTTGAGAAATGTTGTTAAAAAAAGTGACCTCTTTTTCGGCGCGGCCCCCCAACCAAAAGATACATCAAGGGGTTGCCAGAAGGGGGATGTGCCCCCTTCTGTTTGGGGGGTTTTAAGGGGGGCGGAGTCCCCCTCATCGCCAAGAAAATTTTGGGCTTGTGAGAGGCTGTAAATGACCCCAGATTGATCATAAGGTAACGTGTAACCAACGCTGAAAAGCATTTGACTCTATCTCAATCCATTGAGAAGTTGCAGCACTTTGAAATCAATTTTGATGGAAAAAATCAACGCAAAATAGTGATTTTTGGCAATTTTGAGATGTCCCCTCGTTGCCATGGTAACCGAAAATTTAAGCCTGAGCATGTTGTTGCAAGGGCAATGGTCCAGTCAACATTTGTGCCAAGTTTGATTAGTGTTGAAGCAGTTTTTATAGTATTATAGCAGTTTGAACTTGTAACGGGAGATTTTTCAATGAAAACAGCCATTTTTCACAAAATGCTCATGAAGTAATGGGTTAAACAATTTCTGCTTTAAGTTTATAGGCTACGAAAATAATATACGAGTGTGGATCAAAGAATACGTGGACTTGTTAAAACTTAAAAGCTACTACGTAAATCAATGAGAATAATGTGTAAACATATTTAACAATTAAATGTTATAAGAGTTAATAAACTCGTAAGATTTACCTTTTAGTTCCTTTTCGTCAATAAAACCATCTCCATTTTTATCATGAAGTCTAAATGCGTCCAGGAGCTCCCCAGATGGATCTTTAAGACTTTTTAAAAACGGAAAGAATTCATCGAACGTTATGCAGTCATCACCTGAAAAAAACGACAATTTTAAGATAAGACAAATGAGCCGCGTCACGACAAAACCAACATAATGCGTTTGCGACCAGCATGGATCCAGACCAGCCTGCGCGTCCGCGCAGTCTGATCAGGATCCATGCTGTTCGCTTACAAACTCTATTACAAATAGAGAAACTGATAGCGAACATCATGGATCCTGATAAGACTGCGCGGACGCGCAGGCTGGTCTGGATCCATGCTGGTCGCAAACGCATTACGTTGGTTTTGTCGTGACGCGGCTCAGTAATAATTCCCATTAGGTATACTTATAACCATGCTATCAACGCATAGTTTGTGACAATCTCTTAAAGTGAAAACCCTGCAATTATAATTCAAACATTACGAATAAAATGTTAAAAAAGAGCATTTTGATGTATAAAGAAACACGGATAAACAACAACGATACTTATCATGCTATAACTTTTTACCAACTCGACATTGGAATTTCATAGAGTCAATAGAAAACACAATAAGCGAAATACTGTACGACATATTAAAATAGTACTTATTAGAATACGGACTTCATTCCTACATTTTTATTGTTAGTTTTTCTAAAGTTTGAAAGCTCTGCGCCATTTATGTTGTTCTCAGTAATTATGAGCGGGTACGCTGGATGCATCGTTTCTTTACATTACAGATTACAACCCTAAAAAGACCACAAAACAAAACAAAACCAACAACAACTACAAAAAGGAATATTTGCTTATGTTACAGACACAAAAGAAATAATAAGAGATTTAGATAAGATTAAATTAGAATAACGTTTACTTTACCAGTTAATCCTATGACAATATTTACAATAAATGACCCATTTAACTTTGATTTAATCCGTTTTCTTAAATTACGCATGGATTGTTATACTTGACTTTTGTTACTATTTTGTACTGATAATCTGGCCAACAATTCAAGACTTTGTTATGGATAGCACAGAAATTATGATATTTTATTGTGATGAAATCATAAAGATCTTTTATCTCATTTATAATATACTTTAAAATATACTGTACTAATTATAAATAAATAAACTTGCCCTGAAATATAGAAACAATGTATACTGGTTACGTAGTACTTAATCACATTGAAATCACAATATTTATATAAGTTACATACTGCACAGCTGATAAATAATCGAAAATGAATAACATTATCGACCTATTTGTACCAAGTTCAGAGAACTAAGAATATACATTAATTTAATAAATTGTTTAATACTAATTAAAAATACCCTCCCGGTATCGCTTTTTAGACCCGCGCAGAATGAGCTTGTTCGAAATGACACTTCCGTTTCTAAGGAAATATCGTTATGCAAAAAAGGTCTATAAAATACTTGAACGCTACATATATACCAGGCTTACCACATAAAAAGTTTATACTTCTGTTTTGCTGAAGACTTATTTCTACAGTTTCATATAGTTAACCTCAAGGTAGAATGAAAACTGAATTATAGAATTTGTTTTAACTAATATGATAACAGAGAGAAATGATAGTCTTCTTGCTCGTTGTTGAGTAATTTGTCCTTAAATTTAGAAATTTTGCTTCTTTCAAGGGTACAAAAGTCACATTTAAGGTAGATTATGCCCTATAATTTCTGCTTTGCTATTCATGCAGCTGACTTCCTGTTGAGCAATAATTGTATAAAATTTTTAATACAAGTAAAAAGTAGTCATTATATTTTTTCTTCTTTGCCATATTTGTTTTTTAAGAATATTCATTCTCTTTATTTAAACTGAAAATAGGGAACTAAAGTCTTTTATTGAATTCCGCGAAGTTCTGTATTGTAGCTTAGTATAATATGCGAAACAAACCACAAAGAAGGCTTTTCGATTGACCTGTTTATGTTATCATATTCTGGAAATAAATATTATACAGTTTTCATTTTGCCTATATGTCTGTCTGAAATTTATAGCATACGCCTTTAAAAGACACTAAAATATGGAAAAAGATGCAAAATTCATGTATATGAATAACGTTTCATGCAATAACTGTATTGAGATGACTCGCATTATGAACTGAAATAAAAAAAGTCAGCAATGTGTCGTCAAAATTAAAGTACTTGTGCGTTAAATTATATTATACGTATAGATGTTATTAAATTGATTAAAGTTTACATCCAAATATATCTTTAAGAGTTCACTTAGTATTACACTATTTAAAATATTTGTGTAAACCGAGAATATATTAAATTATTTGGATATATTTGACAAAGTAAAAAGTCAAAATACCTTGGTTGACTAATGTTTATATTTACATGTTTATGAACTATGACTGTAGGAAATAATTCGTTTCAAATTGCGCGTACTATTGTACTATACGCATCTGTAATTATAAAACCAAGCCCATAATGGAACATGTAGGTTATCTACTCATTAGTTATTAAATAGTTCCTACTAATAGTCTAATACTACAGGGGACATAAGCTTCATCAACATAAGGTTAAAATATATCAAAACATTTCCACACATACGGTTCAAATATTAGCAAGAACTGACGAATACATACTATTTTTGTCTAATTGTTTCATGTATTCAGCCAAATCTTCTTGTGTCGGATTGAACCCCACATATTGTAATAATCTCTCCAGTTCATTGGCTGAAACTCCTCCATCTTTATTCCTGTCAAAGTTCTCAAACTTTTCCCGCCATTCTGTAAAAATGAGCAGACGACAAATTTAAATTCCTGATATATTGACATTGATTATTCTAGCATGCTCTTTACGTCAAACTGACTGTACACTAACTCGAGCACATGGTATAAAACATTATTAACTAACAATTGAGAGAGTGCCAAAATTAACATTTTTAATGTAATGCATGATGTAAAGGGTATATGTATGCTAGCACGTGTCAATGTTTATTTTCTACAAAGTAACAGTATATTGAAAACACTGGTTAAATATAGCCAAAACAGCCTAGCAGACTTCACTAAATAAGCAAACTGAACCTTAAAAAAGTAAATATAAGAAATATTTTATATAGTTAAGTTATGTATCGAAGTGAACTTAGACAAGTGACTAGTGACTTATTTCTGCGATTAGTTAGTGTTTCTTACGGATAAGTACATATATCTACAGTTATCTATACCAATGTTAAATTAACAAATGTGTCTCTCAAAGCTTATTATTATGATTTAATAATTTAAACTTTTTGAAGTATACATTAGTACGTCATATAAATTTCTTTTTTATGAAAGACAAAATTTACGAAAAACGCTCTTTTTTGAATACTGTATACATTTGAGGCATGTTGCATCGGGTTAACTGTTTGTTACCGCAACGATATTCTCTAAAATAAAGCATATCATTTACTGAATAATAAAGGCCAGAAGTTAGAAATCTTATTAATTCACTGTTTTATTATCAATCGTTCAAGCCATAAATCTCTTTTGTATCATAGTTTAGGGACCTTTCTGTTGAAAATGTGTCAGAGATAAATCGTTTACATATACATGCACAGTGCGTTAACTGAGTGCAGATATTAGTTACCCGCACTCCAGAGCATGCCCATTGATTGGCTCATTTTTCTGGGGTTTATTTATTGTGACGATAACAATAGAAATATCATATTCAGAGGTTTGTTCTTTATTTTCATATTGTGACAACAGGGAACGTGTTTATTTTTGTGTCTATGATACAAAGAGAAAGAACATAAAACACTCGGCAATCTAATTAATACTGGTGGGGTGGGAGTGGGGCTCGCCCCCCTAGTGTAAATCTTTCTACTACTTATCAAATATAAATGAATGTTTCAACACGTGTAATACATCTGAAAATTTATGATGTTGTGAAAAGTCAACCATCCTGACCCTAATAATTAGGTACTATCATAAAACATATTTCAAATTTGGTAATTTAAACTCATGGTTAAAGATTGTACAGGTACATAAGTTAGAAAGCATGATAGAAGAAGAAAAGAAATTAACATAAAAAGGCAATGGAAAAAAGACGTCACAGAAATAGAAATTATGGGAGATACATATTATTTTGATAACAATAATATAAAAAAAATCTTTTGATCTCCAACACACAATAAAGTAGTTCATTCAGAGAAGTAGATGTACTTATACATCTACGTATAGTCCACAATATGGTATATGTCACTAGTACACAAATAGAATACTGATACAAATGTCACAAGATTCATACACACAAACAAATCATTTGGCATTTTATCTATAGATAAAACTTTATGTGTTGTATCAGAATATTTAGAAAAAAAACCTAGTTATAAACGTCCAGGTGTTGGAAAATATCTAAAAAAAAATAGATTAAGAAATCGTTTTATCGACTGTACAATTTCAAAACAATCGAAAACAGTTTAAATCTCACTAACCTTTTTCGTCATAATTCGCCTGTAAAAGAAAAATACTGTAATTATTAAGTTACAAATAATTAGGTGTTAGTTATACTAATAATACACGTTGCGATACTATCAACACATACTACAATGCCAAGTAACAGGATTTGTTTAAAAATAACCTTTCTATTTCATCGTTTTTTTCTGCATTAACAAATTTAACAAAAAATGTATGGTTTTCAGGTAAGTCATTGCTATTATAGGATTATTTTAAGTAAAATACCGGGTATACAAGGTTTTCAGGGCGACTTTCCCTCTGATAATGGATTAAAATGCAACTTGTAAATGACATACTTACAGTAAAAATAAAAACAGGTAAAAGCAAAATAATTTTATACTTCATTTATATACATGTATATAGCTTTCTCTGTAGTTGTCAATGCATTAAATGATACATTTTTATCACTTGCAAACTAATTTCTTCATAATAAATGACGTTTCGTTATAATTCAGAAAATTAAAGAAAAACTAAACTTACCATGTTTGTATTGTTTTCCGAACTAAACACTATACTACACGCTTATAGACATTGAGATACACAAAGCAGCTAAATGTAATCTTTATATAGATATATAAAATATATACTTCAATATTTGAAGCATGACTTGACTAATCTTTAAGCGTTATATTTATCTTTTAATATTTAACGCACCTTACAATGGCAATCATTTGATTAAATGATATATATTTCTATTGTCTGTCTTCCGCAAATTAAAGCCTAAAAGAAAACAACTGCGGCCACGAATCTTTGAGGTCATTTCGATAAAATAATCGTTAATATAAACATCTCTAAGTACAAAAAGAATGTAAAATGTATTAGATTAAAGTAAATTTCGACATAACTATGACATTAATTTTATAATAACCGTATCATCTGATATCAGGACATGTTTAATCGGTTATCTCCCTTTCATGCTATTCGATGTCATAATACATATTTGCTTGACTTTCATTTAGATACGTAGTGATATCCGATTAATTGATTTTAATCACAATTATTAAACTGTACTTAGAAAAAAAAAACTTTAAATCAAAAAAAATCATTTGAATTTGTTGTGAAGTAAAATTCTATTTCATATTTGGAAAAGATTTTAAGCTCACTAGTTTACTTACATGTAGATTCTTGTTTAAGGTATTCTTTTGCAAAAAGAAAATCCGTGAGTCCTGCAGTGATTTTCAGATTACAAACTCGGTCTGGTCCCAGTTTCACGAAAACATTACGTTACAACACATAAACTGTCTTGATTAAGTCTGATTAACATCTTAACTATGACAAAGACGTTTTTAGCGGGTCACGAAAATGTTAAAGTTTAAGCTCAGATATGTATCACATAAATAATGATGTTATCAACTATAAAAGCTACCAGATTTGAAAACTGTTCCGTGCTCGAGCAGTCAAAATGTATATGCACAACAGTCTGTCATACGCCAAACTTGTCATCGTCTAAGATCGGAGTGTCCGTGTAAAATAAAACAACACAACTTAGGGCGTATGGAGTGGATAGGTTGTGGGGGTGGGGGCAAATATTTAGCAACTTTTTGTCATTAAATTAATCTATTGATTGAGGTACTTAAAGATTTCAAGGCTAAGATATGTAATACAATCCCTGCTTTATTAGAGATTTATGTGTGCTAACATCTTCAATAACATAGAATCGATCAAGGGCATTAATAATTACAGTTTCAAGATGCCCTTATACAATTTACAAACATATACAAATTTTAAGAATTTGCATGATGAAATGATAAAATTTCTGCATTGATATTTTAGATGACATAAAATGGCATCACAAAGATATGTACATGTTTATTTCTGCTTTTATACAGATGCAATTCTTGTAGAGGGTGCACACTGAAAAGTGACAATAGTAACGTTTCCTGAATATGAGGATCAAAGCCAAACATGTAAAAAATTTTCACATGGAACTATCACTAAAATCATGTTGTACCTTTCACAATATATCTGTAAGAATAGTGCTACATACAAACATTTATAAATATAAATAACAACAATAAATATAATTACAATATAAAACAAACCATCTAAACAGTGTACCACTGATACGAATAGCTACAACGCTACTAACAGGCAATGTACATAAATTTTCCAAACAGTATTTTGACACAAAGGACACATCATGACTGTGTAAAAGTCATTGCAAAAAAATTAATAAAACTGGATAGTATTTTGTTGAGAGAAGATCATCACTATTTTTCTTTTGGAATCCTCTGAACTTATCATTTACACGTCTGCGTCAAATATGCCGCTAGTTCTGAAAACGAAAGTAATATTTAATAATAAGTTGTTGAAACTTGATACATGTAAATGCTTAAAAATCGCATATTTACGTACATAAATGAAACGAAAATGCTTAAGATTTTAAATATGATAAAAATCTAAAAGTCTTTTCGTATTTGTGAAATGAAAATACATATCAAGCGCCGGAGTTATCATTTTTTTAACAAACTTGTTTCGAACCTGCTATTGAAAGTTGACCGTCATTATTGGTATCCAAATGCTTTATGACATCATCTAACGTGGCGTCATCATAATCCGTCAGAATAGTTTTTAGTTCAGATTTGCTGATTGTACCATCATCATTTTCATCAAACGCTTTAAGCGCTTGCTCCAACTCCATCTGAATATCGCTGCAGAAAAACGTCATCTTAGACGCTTGTAGCTGTATCTTTACATATTCTTCAAATCCAAATTTACCATCACCTGTTTTAGTTAAAAATAAAAGAGATCATCCTCATTATTAAAATCATCATCATCATCATCATCATCACTTTTATTGTTATCGTCATTATTATCGTTGTTGGCAAACTAGAGACCAACTTTGCAAAACAGAAGGTAAAATATTACAGGGTCTTTTTGTCGGGATCGTTCATTAACGGTAGTGTTAAATGCAAGCTACCATCAAAGCCATTGTGTCTGCTCAAGTAGAAATTGTCATCAAAATGAAATATTATTATTAGACAAATCCACAGACGTATCCGTACGTTAATGATCATGGAACCGTCAATGTGACAACTCGTTCCGTACCCCCCCCCCCCCCCACAAACAACAACAACTACTACATAACATTCTCAATAACTTTGTATGGTATGTATTAATTTTATACAATCCTGTTAAAGTCCAATGGTATATAGTTTACTTTGTTATATTCAGAAGGAAATGTTTTAACAATAAACATGGCATGGTATTACCATCTATATCAATGACTGACATTAATTCTTCTATATTACTTGGGGTAGGATTTTTATTGTCCCGCTGCAGGCAGCTGTGAAGAGAAAAGAAATTATTAATGAATTATTACATGAAAATCGCAGTCTCAGTTTTGATAGAGATCGTAAACATTTGAAACTTTACACAAATATTTTGGTATGCAACCTGAAAAAAAAGTTAGTAATTATAAATAGTTTGCCTATGGAAAAAAAAACAGTGTCAACACACTGAAAAAGTAAACAATAGTGAATTGCTACGAGTACATAAGAAATAATTTTACCCATTGTAATTGTATAATAGATACACATCTGTTTTTGGCATTAATAAAGTAATTTATATAGATACATATATTTACCGTAAATAAAGATAACCTAAGACTTTCCATGTAGCTATTGTTCACATTTTATTTTCATAGACGATTTGAGCAATACATAATGTTAAATAAATATGAAAGACTCAACCCGAATGGACGAACATTATCATTTCCTCTCACAAAGCATGACAATTCTATAATTATACAGTATGCTCAAAAGTTATATCAAATTAATATAATAAAAAAGGAATTAATAGTGTTAATTTTCATATAATTTTCAGTGTGGGTCACTACGTTTGTTTCCAGTTTCATGTTTAAATTTGAGAATGTCAATCTAAACAAAAATAAAGAGCATCTTTCTTACATTTCTAGACCATCACTGGTTATGAACCCATTTTCATCAGCAATAGCGTCAAAGTTTTTTCTCCATTCTGAAAACAGCAATATTAAATGTTTCACTAGAAACTACGAAATGAAAATTAATGAAAAATACGACACGTTGTTATTTATCAGTTCATCTGCTGAACATTTCGAGCCCGCCATTTTAATTTCAATTGTTTTTCCTTGTGCTATGTCTCAATATTTGAAAGCCAAAATGCTGTCATAATAATATTGTTATCTTACTAACTTAAAAGAAATATGTTACTTTAAAATAAATTCCTTTCTTGTCAATAAAAGTAATCTCACTTTCAAGTTGTTCCTCTGTTGGCTTTTCCTCTAAACTTTGCTCATCTTCTTTATGTTCTTCCTTTGGTTGTTCTTCGGAATTTCCAGACTCTTTCGGTGCTTCAGAATTTGTCTTCTCCGCATTTGGTTCACTATCTGCCTGTATATAAGTAAGACACATACTTGAAGGTATCAAAATCGAACCGACAGGCGAAATTCACCAAAACTTAGCAAAAAGACTAGCTGCATTTTTAACTTTTATAACCTTCTTTACTCATATGCATCTTCTATCCCTTATAATTCATTGAAAGGAAGTTTTAAGTTGTTCAAAGTTCATGATTTAGTATGCTCTCCACCAGGTCATTTGTACAACGTTAATTATCAAATGCTTTCACTTTATAGAAATACTTATTTATATAGTTTAAATGTATTACGACAGCCTTGAAACATCGTTAATATTTTCCTTAAAATTCGACTGCATGTAAATGAAAATACTTAGATCTTACCATTTTTGTATGAATTCCTCGTTCAAGAATAACCTATTTACAAATCTGATTTAAAATTGTGAAACAAATATTATAATGCCATTTTAGAAAAAATCTTAAATGCATGTATCTGATTACAGTTTATGTCGGGGCTCTGGGTAATGTTACCACTATCGTATTGTTAATCAATAAAGTATGCTCTATCTCTGTATAAAACAATACCACTGTAGTATTTAAAAATTTCAACCGTGAAAGTGATCGCTTTCATTATCTTAAAAAAAAGATTAACATTTTGTTGAACCTATTGCAATAACTGTTATCTTTAAATTTTCATTTTGTAAAAAAACACTTCTTGTGTTATTTATTTAAAACACGAATTCTGGCTATGTTGGTATCAATTCTATATCGTTTATACAAAACTTAAAAAAACTACTCTGTCAGCCAGCTCTTATGTTATCGTTTTTACAGGCGCATGTTATTTACAAATTAATGCAATATTACATAAAAAAAACATACATCAAAGCTATTTGACTAGGGGAAGGGTAATAATCAAATTATAGTTTGGAATAAACTTTGTATTGGTTGTTTCCCTTATAATTTATTTTACATCGGAATACTTGACTTTTTCTGACCTGCATGGGGAAGAAAACCTATATAAAATAAAAATAGTTACGGCTTTACATTCTGCCATAACAGTTTTTAATTTTTCATTATTTTAATTGGATAAAGTATAGTGCTAGCTCATTCTAGTGGTGGAAATGCAGATATTGTTTCCCGAGTAAAGAAATTGATCATTTGTGAAACCGCGTGAAAATCTGATTGTTTATCTTGCTTTTTTCTCAAAATAATTTCATGCATGTATTACTTACTAGAATGAGAGGGTACTGCCCTTTATCCGATTAAAAATATCGAATTCATTTAAAAGATATGGAAGAAAAAACTATTATACATAAACTGTTAAGTGATATAGGCCCCTTGGAAAATAGTGTTGTTCAAAGTGTTTCTATTTAATGCATATCGACTCTGATTTGGTACTTAAATTTAATGAAATACATCTGAGAATTGATTAATTTAACTGAAAACAAAATCACATTTCAGTGGCTATTATCAATTTGGGTCAACATAACATTATACGTGGCCTTTAAACATCCATCCCCAGTGTTATTGATACATTCATTAGTAAACTTTGCAATCACTTTGTCCGATTCATTAACCGAATTGTCAGTTTTCATATCGAGTTCAACACATCGCCTGTAATTTACAGTAGAACAATGAAAGCTGACACCTTTATCGTGTTATTCTCCACCATTAAATTGTTCAATGCCAACTCAATTAGGAAATTGGACGTCAATATGACAGTCGATCCGTCAGTAGAAGCCAACAATTAATATTGTATGACGATTGTGGGTGTGATTGAAGACATACATGATTTTCCTATCATTGTCTATTTTGTGTTCGTTATATAAAATCCTCAACAGGATTAACAAATTTATCATCTCATACCGTAGACATAATAGCAGGCACTATGGTATAGAAATATGCTTTTTTTAGTTCGTTCATGTAGCATGGAGAGAATGTCATGTATAGAGAGAGACATATCAAACAACATGCTGCAATGTTTTCACATTTAAATATCCTTTAGAATAGACATTTTAAATAAACTCACAGCAGAGTAAACTAGCGAAAAAGATGAACTGATACATGTTTATCTTTATTTGATGAAGGATTTGTTTGTTTGTTTGTTTCATTTTACGCCTTTTCCCAACAGTATTTCAGTCATATAGGCCTTTAGCTGAGTGCATTTCCAATTAAATTGTGTTGTTAATTTTAAAAATGAAATTAACAAGCTATCATATTATTAATTGTGTACCGAGATAGTATGTTCACTGGAAAGGAACTGTTACAAATCAGCAGTAACAAAAGTTATCGGAAGAACTCTAAACATCTTCAGAGTTATCACAAAAACTCATCTGAAAAATAGGGCATAAATTAATTTTGTAAACTGGGCTTTATGTTTGCAATCTTCCATTATAATTAGGCAATTAAGTATGGCACTGAAAGATATCACAAATGAACCAGTCAATGTGTATAAATGAGCAAATAATTTGGAATTTTTACTTAAAACTAACAAATTTAAAACAAGAGGCGGTGGAAAATGGACTAAAAAGTTTTTCTGACGCATACTAGTAATACAATAGGTAATTATCAAAGTTTAATTTAGCATTTAAAGATAAAAAAGACCATTTTCACGTGTGTTTCTACAGTATACAATAAAGCATCCTTCGCTTCGTGTAACAGTTCATCCCCGTGATGTTTAACTAAGCTCATTTCTATCAAGAGATCACTTACTAGAATTGGTTATATATACAATACATTCAGATATTAACAAGACAATAATTTTATCAGAGAGAAACTGATTATTTCAAAGCACCACAAAAAGACAGTTTCTTAACTGATGTTTTTATTGATGTTACAATTTGTGACGCAGATTTTTGGCAACAAACCGGCCAGGATGTAAAATAACTTTTGATTATAACCCATATAAACACATATATTTGTATTTTTAACACCTATAAGAACAGATTGTGATAGGATTCAAAAGTGAATTGCAGCTTTGCTTTTTAAATGCTGATATATTTATACGGTTGAAATATGTATGTTCTAGATGTATTTGAAAATAATTGATATCATAAACAAAGGGTTTATGCACATTTTGTGCACCTAATGCACAAGGACACATTCATATCTTTAACCGCAGGGCAATATTCGTGCATACAAGTTTACGTCTAACTCTTATTTCGGCGTTTTGTTACTATTGAATTGTGTAGTGACCAAATTTAGAGTATTTGGTGATTATGCAATTTTGGCCGCCTTGAAATTCGGCATTATTTTTTCCATAATGGGCGAGCAATTGAGCGCACGTGCAAATGAGTTATTAACTCTCATCGACTTTTAAAGATGACTTTTGTCTTTGAATAAATGGGCAATACACAATTTTAAAGGATACTCGGCAAACAACTGACTGGGTCACAATCAGAACCTAACACACAGGTCTGTGATCAAACACCACTAAAATCAAATTTACTTAGTAACTGAAACACAATACTAGCTACAGAAACTTGAAATAAAGCAACATTAGATATTAAAGTGAGCTCAAATATCCAGTTCATTTCAAAATTGTTTCTTATTTGTATATTTGACCCTGACCAATTCGAAACTAAGCGACCGAAACTATGTACTGCCTCCTGGACTGTACATAGTTACTTGCATACAAAATAAGTTTAGATAATATTTTTATTCCATGTCTAAATACCGTTATTCCGGCATATATGCCGAAAAATGTACATAATGGCCTTTAGGTCGCAGGTCCAAATGGCACTATAGATTCGAGACTTCATGTATGT
The DNA here is from genome assembly GCF_026571515.1 of Ruditapes philippinarum. Taxonomy (NCBI): domain Eukaryota; kingdom Metazoa; phylum Mollusca; class Bivalvia; order Venerida; family Veneridae; genus Ruditapes; species Ruditapes philippinarum. The sequence continues at coordinate 31,199 of NW_026860568.1, read as the reverse complement.
AACCTATACATTTTCAAAGGCCGCATCTATGGAGATTTTTCCAATTGAAAAAAAAGCAACAAAAAAAAACCCCTCATAAATCAAGTAAAGTTTTTAAACATTTGTGTTGTCATTTACGTTGTTAATTTAAAATCTGTATTTGTGTATACAGTAGAAAAGATGATTAAAAAGAGAATACTGCAAAAGTAGGCAATCGACTGTCAATCCTTGTAAACGAATTGAAACATTTGTTCATTGAAGGATTACTTAAACCTTAATTGATCGGAAAAGCAACCACAACGGTGCGGTCCGTAGTTAAACCGTTACATTAAAAATGTCATACAAATTTATTTAACTTTGATTGTGTTGGAAGCTATAGACTTATTAATTAAAACACTTGAAGATCCATTCAAAGAACCAACCAGTTATAAGCAAAGAGTTTAAAGTTTCTTGCTAACGGAAACAACAGCTTACCTCTGAATGAGTTTGAACCCAACATGTTATGTTTGAAACCGAAATGAATTATTTAGAATACACAATATTTCATACTAGATTGATTAACTATAATAACTGATTGCTTGTCAACTTCCATTAACATCATGACTTTTAATCTGAATTAAACAAATATTGTGAACTTTGATCTCAGTATTTAAAAAATTAAGAATCGTGCGGGTCTTTTTAGATGTATTCTTCATTCGTTAATTACTTTAAAAACTAGTTCTTATTTGTGTATATATATGTCTTCAAATTATTGACAAATAAAACACAATTTGTATTCATGTATCTATCATTGTTGTTGGTCAATGATTTGCGATCCACCGAGTCTGCAATTTTCGTGTAATTTTGCTGTTTTTAATGCTTTCAAGAATCCTTTTTTTCCAGATATTTATACATTACAACAGCAGGTGTCAAGTGCTGTGTGGTAGCCGTTAAAAATTGCCCCGTACTTCATTTCATTATTGTTATTTTTGCTGGTACTTTGGGACCATTGAGTCCAGTACTTTTAAGTGTTAAAAATTGAGTACCGCTTTAGCCAGTGCTTGGGCGCGTGAGGGACATGGCACTTTTTTATTATCCTCCACGTACAGACTCAATCAAACCGAGTCTGCAATTTTCATGTAATTTTGATGTTGTTAATGCTTCAAAGGGATCACTTTTTCCAAGATATTAAATCTTGTCAGCCTCTTTCACGGCGAGTTAAAGTTGTACTTACTAGATTCTACTTTTTTATAATTATATCATTATCTAATTAAAAATTTGTAATTTGTAAAAAAGTGATAAATAATACAATATAATTTGTCTCTTAATGACCTGCCATTATTGATTATTTGTTACAATGTAATCTAGCACTACGTTAGAATGAATTGTACTATTTACGTACATTCTTAATGAGTAATAATAACCATTTCTATTTTAAAAAGGGAATGTCCACTCATTCCCAATTCACGTACCAATTATGGCCAAATTACACTACAAAAAGGATGCCCTTTTTACCATTTTTGAGAAAGAAAAGAACAAAGACAAGCAAAAAATCAACAAAAATGTATTTGAATCTTTTAATTAACAGTGATTTAATTAAAGTTCACATCAGTATATGATTGTAAATATTGGCTATATGCACCTTTCAGGTGTTTAATGCTTAATAAATGTTGTTGTTGTTGTTTGTTGTTGTTGATTTAATTGACATAACTCAGTGTTAAGCCAGCTTAACAAAATCAAACAAGCTCTTACCTTGACAACAGTAATTTAATTATGAAGAATTGTTAAGCTGGCTTAACAAATAATAAAACAAAGCTACATACTAATAAATTTGTGAAAAAAAACACAACAATAACTCAACTGATGTTAACTGAAGAAAAATGTTACGCCGGCTTAACAATATCTTATACGATATAAATAACAAAATTTGTCATTTCATAAGATAAAAAGTAACCAGATAAAATGTTATGCCGGCTTAACATTATCAAAAATCACTTTCACAACATAAAGAAAATGTTATGCCGGCTTAACAATTTCTCAAATCAAATAGATATTTCAAAGAAAATTTCAAACTGTGAGACAAATTGTTATGCCGGCTTAACAAAATGGAAAATATTTTTAATTGTAAGATAAATAATTCCATTAGATGAAGAAAAATGTTACGTCGGCTTAACAAATATTGAAATCCAAGTGGTATTACAACACAAAATTTCAAACTGTAAGTTAATTTGTTACGCCAGCTTAACAAAATCAAAAAATCATTTTCATTACATGAAGAAAAATGTTACGCCAGCTTAACAAATTCTCAAATCCAAGTGGAATTACAGCGCAAAATTTCAAACTGTAAGTTAAATTGTTACGCCAGCTTAACAAAATCAAAAAATCATTTCATTAGATGAAGGAAAATGTTACGCCAACTTAACAAATATTCAAATCCAAGTGGAATTAAAGCACAAAATTTCAAACTTTAAGTTAAATTGTTACATGTACGCCAGCTTAACAAAATCGAAAAATCATTTTCATTAGATGAAGGAAAATGTTACGCCAGCTTAACAAATATTCAAATCCAAGTGGAATTAAAGCACAAAATTTCAAACTGTAAGTTAAATTGTTATGCCGGCTTAACAAAATAAAAAAATCATTTTCATTAGATGAAGGAAAATGTTACGCCAGCTTAACAAATTCTCAAATCCAAGTGGAATTACAGCCTGTAAGTTAAATTGTTACGCCAGCTTAACAAAATCAAAAAATCATTTTCATTAGATGAAAAAAAATGTCACGCCGGCTTAACAATTTCTCAAATCAAATAAATATTTCAAAGACAATTTCAAACTGTGAGACAAATTGTTATGCCGGCTTAACAAAATGGAAAATAATTTTATTTGTAAGATAAATAATTTCCATTAGATGAAGAAAAATGTTACGCCGGCTTAACAAATTCTCAAATCCAAGTGGAATTACAGCACAAAATTTCAAACTGTAAGTTAATTTGTTATGCCGGCTTAACAAAATAAAAAAATCATTTTCATTAGATGAAGAAAAATGTTACGCCAGCTTATCAAATTCTCAAATCCAAGTGGAATTACAGCACAAAATTTTAAACTGTAAGTTAAATTGTTTTGCCGGCTTAACAACATAAAAAAATCATTTTCATTAGATGAAGGAAAATGTTACGCCAGCTTAACAAATTCTCAAATCCAAGTGGAATTACAGCCTGTAAGTTAAATTGTTACGCCAGCTTAACAAAATCAAAAAAATATTTTCATTACATGAAGAAAAATGTTACGCCAGCTTAACAAATTCTCAAATCAAAGTAATGTTTCAAAGAAAATTTTAAACTGTAAGATAAATTGTTATGCCGGCTTAACAAAATCGAAAAATCATTTTCATTAGATGAAGAAAAATGTTACGCCAGCTTATCAAATTCTCAAATCCAAGTGGAATTACAGCACAAAATTTCAAACTGTAAGTTAAATTGTTATGCCGGCTTAACAAATAAAAAAATCATTTTCATTAGATGAAGGAAAATGTTACGCCAGCTGAACAAATTCTCAAATCCAAGTGGAATTACAGCCTGTAAGTTAAATTGTTACGCCAGCTTAACAAAATCGTAAAAATCATTTTCCTTACATTAGAAAAACGTTAAGCTGGCTTAACAAATTATCAAATCAAAGTAATGTTTCAAAGAAAATTTTAAACTGTAAGATAAATTGCTATGGCGACTTAACAAAATCGAAAAATCATTTTTTTTACATGAAGAAAAATGTTAAGCTGGCTGAAAATCTTTTTCCTTACATGAGTAAAACTCAGTTAAATGAATGGAAAGATATGCTTGTGACAATCTTCCGTGCAAAGGTAAGTTTTTTTTATTGTAACCCTTTCTTAAAATATCATTTAGTAAACCAATAATTCCCTTTCTTGTTCAAATAGTTAAAGGTAAATATAATGAAATTTGCCACTTATATATAATATTCTATAAATTATTGCATATGATATTCAGAATAATTTTTTCAATGTCTTGAGATATACAACACCATCTGAAAGAGATTTAGAAATAGGTCTTTTACCGCTGGTCTTTTATTAGCTCACCTGAACTTGCTCAGGGTGACCTTTAAGGATCTTTAAATGTCTGTCATCTGTCCACATTTGTTTGTTAACACTCTGGTCACATTTTTGCAGCAATCTTTATGAAACTTTGTCAGGATGCTTGGCTAGTTAATTGCTTGGATGAATTTGAACATGGGTTATCTCGGATGAAAAACTAGGTCATTTTTAAAGTAGAAAAATCTTGTTAACACCAGTGACTACGGTTTTTATCCAAACATCCTGGAAATAATCAGAAAGTTTATTTTGATGACTTCTAGGGCTAGTTCAAATATGGGTCACCTGGGGTGAAAAACTAGGTCACATCGCCCAAATATGGAAAAACCTTGTTGACACTCTAATGGTCACACTTTTGACTCAATTATCCAGACTTAATGAGGATGCTCGTCTAGGTAATTGCTCAGAGGAGTTCGAACATGGGTCATCTTGGGTGAAAAACAAAGCCACGGGAGCTATAAATATAAAAATCTTGTTGACACTCAAATGGCTACTGTTTGGTTCCAAATATTCTGGAAATTGGTCTGCAAGTTTGTATTGATGATATATAGGTCAAGATTGAAAATGGGTCTAGGTCACACTGCCCACATATTGAAAAACCTTGTTAATACTCTAGTGGTCACATTTTTTATTCTAAGTAATTGCAGTTTGATTGGACAGGTGAGCGATCTGGGGAGATCTTGGCCCTCTTGTTTTACATAATTATACTTTATTCTAAGAAACACTGTGTGAATTGTAGAATAGTTTTAACCAATATATCTCAGTATTTATATGAAACTGGCCATAGTTAACTTGGGTATTTTTATATAACTGCTTTGATTAAAAAGTAATATGCCAAACGGTGAAGTTCTGGCTTAAATTGGATTAGACAATGAACTCGCAATTTGTCATTGTGTTCTTGCATTGTTCATGTTAAATTGTTATGAGAAAAGGTACACTTGCTGATTAATTAAATCAAAATTAAATTGCCTCCAATTATTTTTTCCTTTTGCAGTATAATAGATTTAGTGCCTGAAATGGCCAAAATACAATTATAATATCATATTTATTATGAAAACGTATGGCTAAACCAGGGTCTTGAGATTTCATAAAACTCTTGTTACATGTATTTTGCAATGGTAATATTGATAGTTCAAACATTTTTTCAAAGGTGAACAAATTTAAATGTTTAATAGAGTTTTCTTATAATGAATGAAGATATTAGTCCTCAGACATGTCAGTCATATTTTTGGATAATATTCCAATTAAGTTGTCAACAACAACAAATTTGATATAAATACAAAGTATACATTATCTGTACTACTGTAACAGATGAAATAACCCTTTAGAGCAATACATTCATCGTGAATTTTCTGAAAATAATCGTTTTGATAGCCAAAGTTAGACTTTGGATAATAGGAGAAAAAAGGAACAACTAGATGAAAATGAATGTATATATAATTATGGTTCTTTGTTTCTAAATTCGGGGTATCTGACCCATTTACAATGCGGAAGACATCATTGGCATTTATATTTTCTATGGTATTGAGGTCATTCTTGTTATGTGCCTCATTGAAAGTATGCAAAACAATTTCAAGGTATTTTTTTTGTTTTGACAGGACCGTAGGAAAATGATGGCGGGTTACCAACAGCACATGCATATGGCAAGGTTATCGGATGAAATCTGGACAAAAGTTCTGAGGGCAACAGAAAAGGTAACAGCTATAAATGAGAAGTTTTTCAGACCTTTAATGAGGATAGATGATGATGAAAAAATTAAGGAATGCCTCAACATCTTGATGGAAGACGGAACAAAGGTTTTTCATAAGAAAGTGTAAGTTTTTGAATTATTTCTTTTTCATCTAATATTAAATTTTCATTATAATTTTAGAATTGTCATTGTCAGTTATTGGTCATTCTACATTTGTGTGTCGACTGCTACTGAGTAATGGTGGCATATAGGGATCACTTGTCGATCCATATGTCTGTAACAAAACTTGTCCAATTCTGCTAGGAAATTGACTATCATGAGGTGGCACATGTGATCACTTATTGCTGTCGTTTTTAACAGCATCTCCTTTTAAACCATATGGTAGATTTTGAGCAGTTTTCCAGTCTGATAAGCATATGTATAAGTAGGTAACAGGAGCGTAATATTCTTTAAAGACGAAATCTTTAAGAAGCTGTAAGATTCAGTGCTTAGATATTTGCATTACATCATTTGTTTGTATTAACAAATTGTAAATATGGCTTAAATTGTGGCCTTAGTGCAGTAACGGAATAATTCCTTCTAAATTTGATAGTTATTAACGAGTTATTGCACTAAGGTTGTGAAGCGTTACACTATAGGTGCATCAATGAAGAAGTGCTTCTTTTTACTGTAAACTGTTGTTATTTTTGGTTTGTAATAAATATAAATAAAATATCATATTCATTTAGATTTGCAATTTAATTAACTTGTTGAATAAAACATGCTTGCTAGAGAATCGCGTGATATAATTTTATTCAATTTCAATAAGTTATGAATTAAACATACACTCGTATCCTTATTATCTATGACAAATTTATATTTTTTTATTATAGAAAACAATTCATTGATGAAGGATGTGTAAAATCCAAAAAGACAAAACAAGTGAGTTTTATCTTAAATGGTACTGTATATAACATAACAATGATAGAGTGTGCTGTTACACCTTTTATTTTTACAAAAGGATGTGTAAAAGGGACACTTAATATCATAAATGTTTTATATGTTTTCCTACAAATCAGGATATAGGAACTAATTAGCAGTAAGGTATAGGATCAAGACTTTTGTCAACAACTTATCCAAAAGTTAAACAAAATCTTACAATTCAATGAAATGGGAAAAAATGGTGCCCCAAAATGGAGTTATTGAAATTAAGTGTTAACTTTTTCACACTTCTAAGTTGGTTTATAGCTTTTGCTTGGAGATATTGATGTAATGAATTCTCAAATATATTTTTTTCTGTTTCAGACTGAACAACCAAATGTAGAAACACCAAACGAGAGAGAAGACAGTATTGTGTTGAAAAGAAAGTACCTTACTCTCAAGGTAAACTTCATTCATTTGAAACACAAGGTTTTGAAACTAAAAAAAAAATCTTTGGAAATAACCCAAATGGCTACAGCCTAAAAATTAAGCATAAAATATTTTCTAGTAATTACCAAGTTTGTTCAAATAAAAGGGGGTAATTGATTTCCTTATTGTATATAGTTTAAACTTAAAGCTCTGTGGGGTCGAAATTTGTCCCGCCGCGGGTGGGGGTGGGGGATTGATTTTCCTTTTTATATTATAAAAACAAAAAAGGCTTATTTTAAAAAACCGGAAGAGCTAAAGCTTACATGAAACATCTATTCGTGAGTGCTTCCAATTTAAAAAGATCCCATGCTAATTGATTTTCATTATATGCATACAGTTACAAAAAAAGATCTTTTAAAAACCCAAATTGATCAAGTTTTCTGACATGTATGAGAGATTTAGGGCCATTATGGTCCTCTTGTTTTGTACAATGGCAGTTTCCATGGTAGTCATATATCTCAAAACTGTGGAAATAGCCACAATGTTATGGGGTGAGTGGGGTAACACATGCAGATTGATCAATGTGGTCATACTACATGCACTAATGCTAGTTGAAATCTTTATCTGGTGTTGTGTAAATGATCCTATAATTCTCATTCAGAACATTTAGAAATATTTATTCTGTATTAATTACTTATTTGTTCTGTAGCCGAAAAGTTTATTGTTCATGCCCTTGTGGATTTTATTAAATAGGAATACTGATTAAAATTAATATAAAGTAAATTTTGATTTAAATATGAAAAAAAAATTACATTAAAATTAACATGAGTCATGAAACTTACACACACGGTAAAATAAAAAACTGTATCTGTTTGAAATGTTCAAAATTGAAATAATGTATAAATTATATTTCTTTTTTTTTATTCAGGAGAAGCATAGCAGCTTGCTGCACGAATTTGAACAAATTGCAGAAGAAAACAAGCGTTTGAAAGAGGAGTTGGAGAACATAAAGGCAGCTGGTAGTTATATACAAACTTTTTTCATGTCTATAAATATTTTTTAATTATTTATTTTTGTTTCTTAAATTTTCATGGTGTTAATTAAAATTTTGTTGGCAAGGAAGTTTTAAAAAAAGTGTTTGAACTTTACTAGTTCTATACACCAGAAAAAAATAAAATATGTTAATTTCGGCTTAGTACACCATATGATTTCAATATGTTAAACATTTATTTCATGGACTACATGAAAAACATGTAAACAATGATATAAATGTACATATATTATCATAGTTTACATTGAATAAATTATCAAGTCGTTTGCTAGATAATAACCAAACATAGCTTCATGTAAAGTTTTATTATTATTTTAGAAGATTTAATCTTCTTTTAAATATTTTTATTAACTAATGATCAAAGGTATGTCGTAAGTTGTAAGGAAAAGATGTGTGATGCTTACTATATTGGTTATCTTACAATATTACAAGATCATGCTCAAAGAAAATAAAATATTTTTTATAATACTTCTTTCGGCAGTAATGAAATAAATTTTAGCTCAACTTTCCTAGTCACCCAAAAGTCGGCATTCCATTGCGAACACCATTAATGTTAAAGCTTGTGCAGCAACTGAAGAGTTTCCAAAGTCCATTGACATATGGCTTTGGAACTTTGCACACTTGATCACCATCATGTCTCCAACTTGTACTTCAAGCATTTTGACTGAGAATTGTTTAGCGTGCTTTCCTACTTTAATGTGGCATGAGTTTCTTTCTTGAAGTTAGCTTGAAAGATTGAAACAGATCTTTTTCAAATTATGGAAGGGGCCAACTATGCCCTGTTATACTTTTGTCTTTTTGTAAAGGAAATGATTCCATAATATCGTGGTAATTATTTTACATTAGAAAGTTGCAAACAAACAATTAATATTTACATCTGTATTTTCCTAAAATGAGCTCAAAGATTAATCAATTATTTATCCAAAATATTTTTGTTTGAAATAAAGTTTTATAATTTCAGCAGAATCAAAAGGGAAGAAGAGAGTTAGGGATTCAGATGATGTAAGTTTGTTATACTTGTATGCAATTAAATTCTTACAGCATTTGCCTGTTGCAAATGTTGTACACAATATTTTTTCTTTTATATTTACTAGGGATGGCAACGAGTAACCGCTTAGCCAAGTACTCCATCGAACATTCGATTATCAGTTAACAAAATTGATATTCTATTACTCGGAAAAAATATATAATTTATATTTTTTTACCATTTAGAAAGATTGGTGTGTCCAATTAGTTCAGAAATAAGGAGATATGCATGTATCTTCATTAAATACCTGTTAAATGTAATCAAAACAACCTTGTAGAGGTACGAAAATGATATCATAAATTCAACGAGACTATCAACAGTTTGACACGCGCACCTTTGTCACTTATGTCATCCAGCTCTTATGATATTCAGTTACCTTTTATTTTGTAACAGTTTGTAGCGGGTACTCAAGTATTGATTTTTGTATTCATTGCCATCCCTTATATTTACAAATTGAAAGAGATAATTATTAAAAATTGGGAAGGTTGATAATTAAGGTTATTTGTTCATGAAATATCTCCAGATGCATTAAAAGAACAATACATTCAGTGATATTTCTGACTCTGAGTTATAATACATAATGAATGTAGAGAAGAATTTAAGCGCAATTGCATTTATTAAGATCCTTTATTAAATCCAACTGTTTTATATCATTTTGGATATATTCTGTATTTGTGTAAACTATAGAGTTCCTTTTGCTCAAAACATGATAAAATTCTTTATATATTTATGAGCATTAAAATACTAACATATATTTCTCTGTCTATAGTGTGTTTTAATAATACTTTATTTTGAAATTTTTCAACTGTCAAAGTATAAATAATTGACTTTGGAACAGTTACATACAAAAAGAAATGGTTTCTATAAAAAAAATATTCTTGCATACTTGGATATAACTTGATGGATATAAAACCATATATCATAGATAAAATTTAATGCTGATATTTATTACAGGCTAATGAATTTCATGTTGGTGAGAAAATAGAAGCTTTCTGGAAGGATGCAGATGGTGAAAGCTGGCTTTTGGCCAAAGTTGTTCGACTTAATAAGAATGGTATGTTATTACATGTTAAAAAAGTTTTAAGGATCAGGTAAAAAGTCCATTTTAGAATATAAGCAACATCAAAAGTAAACATATATAATCTGTTATTGTTATTCTTTAAATGAAAAAAAAAATGGATAGGATGTCTTTATTGCTAAATGTTATGTATAGACAAAAGGGCCAGATTATCTGTACAGAATTGTTATAGTCTTGTCAATAAACCTTAAGAATTGTTTGTTAAATATTTGATTTATAAAATGTAGGCTGCCACACATATATGTTATGATAAGGCCTTTTCAGTCACAAACAAAATGCTGTTTGTATGCTTAATTTGGCATTTGTGTTACAGTTATGTATTAAGTTTATATATTCACATTTTCATTCTAGCAGTCCTGATATTAAAGATGACTTTGTCAACATTAATTACTTAAAATTCACCAGAATATAAGCTGAAAAAATAGACTATTTCTGATCATTTTTAGATCTAATTTGTTCACCAAATTAACATAACATGTATAAGTAATAAAACAAGAGCTGTCGGTAGGACAGCAACGCTCGACTATTCTTAGTGCTTGATAGTAAAAAAAATGCCTGATACAGTTACCTCCTCCTGTTTACAGGTTGGGGTCATGATGGTGAACAAGTGTGCAAAGTTTCAAAGCCATATGTCAATGGACTTTGAAAATATTTGAACTATTACAAAAACTTTAACGTAAATTCTAAGTCGAAAAAGGGGCATAATTCTGTCAAAATGCTTGATAGAGTTACCTCCTCCTGTTTACAGGTTGGGGTCATGATGTTAAACAAGTGTGCAAAGTTTCAAAGCCATATGTCAATGGACTTTGAAAAATATTTGAACTATTACAAAAACTTTAACGTAAATTCTAAGTCGAAAAGGGGCATAATTCTGTCAAAATGCTTAATAGAGTTACCTCCTGCTGTCTACAGGTTGGGGTCATGATGTTGAACAAGTGTGCAAAGTTTCAAAGCCATATGTCTATGGGCTTTGAAAATATTTGAACTATTACAAAAACTTTAACGTAAATTCTAAGTCGAAAAAGGGGCATAATTCTGTCAAAATGCTTGATACAGTTACCTCTTCCTGTCTACAGGTTGGGGTCATGATGGTGAACAAGTGTGCAAAGTTTCAAAGCCATATGTCAATGGACTTTGAAAATATTTGAACTATAACAAAAACTTTAACGTAAATTCTAAGTCGAAAAAGGGGCATAATTCTGTCAAAATGCTTGATACAGTTACCTCCTCCTGTCTACAGGTTGGGGTCATGATGGTGAACAAGTGTGCAAAGTTTCAAAGCCATATGTCAATTGACTTTGAAAATATTTGAACTAGTACAAAAACTTTAACATAAATTCTAAGTCGAAAAAGGGGCATAATTCTGTCAAAATGCTTGATAGAGTTACCTCCTCCTGTCTACAGGTTGGGGTCATGATGGTGAACAAGTGTGCAAAGTTTCAAAGCCATATGTCAATGGACTTTGAAAATATTTGAACTATTACAAAAACTTTAACATAAGTGGTTACGCCGACGCCGACGCTCGGGTGACTGCAATATCTCTACTTATTCTTATCGAATAGTCGAGCTAAAAATTGTATATATTTCAATCAGGTGCTAGAGTCCAGTATGAGGTGGACAGTGGAATTGCAAATGTTCCATTCTCGTGGTTGAGAAAGGTCAGCAAATGAAGATGAATAAGATGGTTGTTGAAAATGATTAAAGATGGTGAGATAATCTCCTGAGAGCTTCAGTGTATACTAAAGTCAGCCATGCATACAAAGTTTTTTTCATCGGTAGATCTGTTTTGCCTGTGTCATAGTGACGTAGGACAGTCATTTAAAGTTGGTTGTGTTACTACCCCTTGTGTTTAATTTAGTAAACACTATTTTATAAACCTTTTCTTTCAAGCTGGACACTTATGGTTTTATATTAAAGAGAGATTTATGTTACCCACACTGGCTTTGGCATATGCATCACATTTTGGTGAGGTATATTTTGTACCACCCCTTTAATTACTTATACACTGAGGTATTGCTTTGATACTTCTTACTGACCATCATTCCCATTTCCCGGCAGGAGGATATAGCTATCATGGATTTTCACAAAATCATGCCATTTCAGCTTGACATTTTTAGAGTGATGTTTATCTAGATAAAGGGAAAAGTTAATGTCATTTTGATATGCTATCTTCATGTTTTAAACGAGTAATGATAAAATAGTACACTTTCAAAATTTATATCATTCAAAGCTTATTTATTTATTTATTTGTTCATTAAATTATTTATTAATCTATTTTTAATTAATTTACTTATTTTAGAACAAATTTTCTATAATACAGGCTTATTACTTATATTTTTATTTGAAGAATTTTTTTAATGATTGTACAATATTTAAGTTATGTAAATATGTAAAGAGTAGATAAGTAGCTTGATTTGGTTAGACATACTAACTAATGAAATCTGAGTTTATACTAGCCTGATTTTTTGTGTGTCTGTAAATTGTACAACACATTTTCTGTTAAATAAAGTTTTGTGAGCAAGTACATTTTGTAGTATAGTTTTTTTAAGCTTGTTTATCAAAGAGTCAAGTATATTGAGTTTCATTGTAATGCCAGTTTCACAATTTTGTCAAAGAATTTATTGTTATAATTTTGTTAAACTGGCTTAACAAGCTACCAGTGACTCGTTGTTGAGCTAGCTTATCTATTTTTGGTCATGAAATGTAAGATGTATATTTCATTAATAATTTTGTTACGTTGGCTTAACATTATGTTGTGTTTGATGCTACATTTAAATATGTTTATCAAAATTTTCTTTTGCTTGGATTTTAGAATTGTTTTTAATCTAATGAAAATGATTTTCTTTGTTTAGCTGCATAAGAATTATAAAACGGTTTGATATTTTCAATTTGTGCTACATTTCTTTTCAATATTGTTTAGCAGAGATAACAATTTATCCTACATTATGAAATTTTCTTTGAAACAGTACTTGAAATTGTTAAGCAGTTTTTTTCTGAATGTAATAAAAAAAAATTAAGGACATTTTTTTAAGCCAGCATAACCTGTAATGAATATGATTTTTTTTTATTTTGTTAAGCTGACTTAAAAATTTATCTGACAGTTTGAAAGATTGTGCTGTAATTCCAGTTCGATTTGAGAATTTGTTTAGACGCATAATATTTTTATTCATGTAATGCATATAATTTTTTTTTATTTTGTTAAGCTGGCTTACAGTTTGAATTTTTCTTTGAAATATTATTTTTATTATTGTATACATGTTATATAGATACTTATATATGACTTTAAATTTTGTTAAGCCAGCATAACAATTTACCTAACAGTTTGAAATTTTTTACTGTTAAATTTCCACTCAGATTTGAAAATTTGTTAATTTCTTCATGTTATGAAAATGATTTTTTGATTTTGTTAAGCTGGTTTAACAATTTGTCTTACACTTTGAAATTTTCTTGAATTATTACTTGGATAAGAGATATTGTTATGCCAGGGTATCACTATTTTCATCTATTGAAAATGACTTTCGATTTTGTTAAGCCGGCATAACAATTTATCTTACTGTTTGAAATTTTGTACTATAATTCCATTTGGATATGCTGGCGTAACATTTTTCTTCGTGTATTGAAAAAGATTTTTCGATTTTGTTAAGCTGGCATAACAATTTGTCTTACAGTTTCATATGTTGTGCTGTTATGTAGATTTTAAAATTTGTTAAGCTGGCCTAACATTTTTCTTCATGCAATGAAGATAATTTTTCGATTTAGTTAAGCTGGCATAACAATTTATCTTACAGTTAGAAAAGTTATACTGTAATTCCACTCAGATTTTAGAATTTGTTAAGCTGGCTTAACATTGTTCATTTAATGAAAAAAAAAATTGATATTGTTAAGCTGGCTTAACAATTTATCTTACAGTTTGATATTTTGTGCTGTTATTCCACTTTGGTTTGAAAATTTGTTAAGCTGGCATGACATTTTTCTCCAAGATAAGAAAATGATTTTTCGATTTTGTTAAGCCGGCATTACAATTTTACTTACAGTTTGAAATTTTGTGCTGTAATTCCAATTGTATTTTAGAATTTGTTAAGCTGGCGTAACATTTTTTTCATCTGATGAAAATGATTTTTCGATTTTTGTTAAGCTGGCATAACAACTTTACTTACAGTTTGAAATTTTGTGATGTAATTCCACTTGGATTTGAGAATTTGTTAAGCTGGCGTAACATTTTTTTCATCTGATGAATTTTTTTTTAAATTTTGTTAAGCTGGCGTAACAATTCAACTTACAGTTTGAAATTTTGTGCTGTAATTCCACTTGGATTTGAGAATTTGTTAAGCTGGCGTAACATTTTTTTCATCTGATGAATTTTTTTTTAAATTTTGTTAAGCTGGCGTAACAATTCAACTTACAGTTTGAAACGTTGTGCTGTAATTTCACTTGGATTTGAGAATTTGTTAAGCCGGCGTAACATTTTCTTCATCTATTGAAATTTATTTATCTTACAATTTAAATTATTTTCCATTTTGTTAAGCCGGAATAACAATTTATCTTAGTTTAAAATTTTCTTTGAAACATTACTTTGATTTGAGAATTTGTTAAGCTGGCGTAACATTTTTCTTCATCTAATATAAATATTTTTTTTGATTTTGTTAAGCTGGCATAACATTTTCCTTCATCTAATGAAAATGTTTTTTTTTATTTTTTAAGCCAGCATAACAATTTAACTTACAGTTTGAAATTTTGTGCTGTAATTCCACTTGGATTTGAGAATTTGATAAGCTGGCGTAAACATTTTTCTTCATCTAATGAAAATGATTTTTTTTTTTTTGTTAAGCCGGCATAACAAATTAACTTACAGTTTGAAATTTTTGTGCTGTAATACCACTTGGATTTTGAGAATTTGTTAAGCCGGCGTAACATTTTTTCTTTCATCTAATGGAAATTATTTATCTTACAATTAAAATTATTTTTTCCATTTTGTTAAGCCGGCATAACAATTTGTCTCACAGTTTGAAATTTTCTTTTGAAATATTTATTTGATTTGAGAAATTGTTAAGCCGGCGTAACAATTTTCTTTATGTTGTAAAAGTAATGTTTTGATTTTGTTAAGCTGGCGTAACAATTTAACTTACAGTTTGAAATTTTGTGCTGTAATACCACTTGGATTTGAGAATTTGTTAAGCTGGCGTAACATTTTTCTTCATCTAATGAATTTTTTTTTTTTTGATTTTGTTAAGCTGGCGTAACAATTTAACTTACAGTTTGAAATTTTGTGCTTTAATTCCACTTGGATTTGAATATTTGTTAAGCTGGCGTAACATTTTCCTTCATCTAATGAAAATGATTTTTTGATTTTGTTAAGCTGGCGTAACAATTTTACTTACAGTTTGATATTTTGTGCTGTAATTCCACTTGGATTTGAGAATTTGTTTAGCTGGCGTAACATTTTTCTTCATCTAATGAAAATGATTTTTTGATTTTGTTAAGCTGGCGTAACAAATTAACTTACAGTTTGAAATTTTTTGTTGTAAATCCACTTGGATTTCAATATTTGTTAAGCCGGCGTAACATTTTTCTTCATCTTATGGAAATTATTTATCTTACAATTAAAATTATTTTCCATTTTGTTAAGCCGGCATAGCAATTTGTCTCACAGTTTGAAATTTTCTTTGAAATATTTATTTGATTTGAGAAATTGTTAAGCCGGCGTAACATTTTCTTTATGTTGTGAAAGTGATTTTTTGATTTTGTTAAGCTGGCTTAACAATTCATCTTACTGTTATAAATTATTGAAAATGACTATCCATTTTGTTAAGCTGGCATAACAATTTATTTAACAGTATGAAACTTTCTTTAAAATATTTCTTGGATAGAAGAAATTGTTAAGCCGGCGTATCATTTATCTTCATGTAATGAAAATTATTTTCTATAATGTTAAGCCGGCATAACATTTTATCTGGTTAATTTTTATCTTATGAAATGATAAATTTTGTTATTTATATCGTATAAGATATGGTTGAGCCGGCGTAACATTTTTCTTCAGTTAACATCAGTTGAGTTCTTGTTGTGTTCTTTTCACAAATTTATTAGTATGTAGCTTTGTTTTTATTATTTGTTAAGCCAGCTTAACAATTCTTCATAATTAAATTACTGTTGTCAAGGTAAGAGCTTGTTTGATTTTGTTAAGCTGGCTTAACACTGAGTTATGTCAATTAAATCACTGTTAATTAAAAGATACAAATACATTTATGTTGATTGTTTGCTTGTCTTTGTTCTTTTCTTTCTCAAAAATGGTAAAACGGGCATCCTTTTTGTAGTGTAATTTGGCCATAATTGGTACGTGAATTGGGAATGAGTGGACATTCCCTTTTTAAAATAGAAATGGTTTAATGTTAAGTGTCTTTTTACTATGAAGCTTCATTTTAAAATAAGTAATATATTATTGATTTATGTGCCGAGGTCTGTTTACTATCTTAAATAATGGACAGTTCGATAGATTTTCGTCTCTATTGTCTCAATAATGGGCAGTTGTATCAACTCATGCACCCCATGCAAATATTGAAAATTACGTTGGTAAGGTGTTGGTAGTTTTCCCTCTGGATCAAAGCAGTTCAACAGTCAACCGTTCAGCAAAAACATCGTTCTTGGGTAGCTTGTCAAGCAGTTCACCACTTCTAGTTGCCTTCATTTTCGCAAGGAACTCGTCCTTTTTGTATAATAATCGTATACATCAACCACAACAAAAGTGATTTGCACCGTCCAGGAATCCAGCCGGGACACCTACCTCATATTACTGACTGGATACCTGACTTATCTTACTGCGGTTGTGTTTAAATTTAAAGCTTCACCATTTTCATGTTTAATTCTGCTTAAGCCGGTGCAAGAGGGTGTGGACGGTGCTTTCAGCTCGTCAGTACCCTTTAAACCGTGTTTTCAACATTTTAAATTTTGCCGTAGGGATTCTTATTTTCTCTATTTTACTTTTTGAGCAGAAAATATATGTAGAAAAAATAAAAGTACCATACTTTACTGTCTTATTTTGTGTATATGTCAAAGGATATTAAAACATCACTTAATTTATACGTTTGGGAATTTGATACATAATTAAAATAATTAAGTAACAGCATGTTTTAGCTTTGGTGAGTATTGGTATTTTCTTCCAATCATAGTATTAACTAGTAATTATTTACCCAATTTAATATTGTTGTTTTGTTTTTATTTCTACGAAAATCAATATAATAAAAACGGAGTTGAACAAATCCATTAAACCAAAACGGAGTTGCTGGTTAATCAATGGGAATAATCTTCATCGTGTATATCAAGTAACACAGGAATGTGCAAATAACGCAGGAATTATGCAACAGTAACGCAGAATTGTGCAATTTCGTGGCTATTTTACGCGCACTGCGATAAGTAAATGGACCAATATTTTTTATTGTACACCAATTTGGAAGAATTGAATTAACGCATACGGTTGCGGAGACAATATACTTTAAACCTCATAAAATATTTCCATAAAAAATGTTTACTTTTCAAGACCTGACTAGCGTATTGATAGCGATTTTTAGCTTCGTTACAATAACATACATATTACTTTATGATTTTTTTATATTCGGTGTAAGTGAGACATTTTCCAATCTACTCGCAGATAAAACGTTATTTAGATCATTTTTTCGAGATCACAATTTAAAGTCCATTAAATCAATTCAACAGGATAAGTGTTCTAGTTCCGTTTGTTTCCAAACTTACGGCGAGGTAACATTCATTTTTAGGTGACAATTGAAAAATTTGTATTTCAAGTTATAATTTTATGAATAAATACTTACCTGACATTACATATAGGATTTCATTTCGTCCTACCTTTTGAACTCGCTTCACCGGAAGTGTGCATTTGTTTACATCCATAATGCATTGAAACAAATAACTTCCTGAAGTTTTAACCAACCAGAACACACTTCCGGTATTCCAACGTGAAATCAGTTTTCCATTTTTGCGCCTAACGGCCCTATGGAAACTTGAAATCTGTGGGGTGGATGGGAGGGATCATGTAATGTCAGGTAAGTATTTATTCATAAAATTATAACTTGAAATACAAATTTTTCAATTTTATTTCATGAAATACTTACCTGACATTACATTTAGGATTAATATCTGATTATAAAGCAGTTAAAGAAATTACTGGTGGAGGGAGCTTCAAGTTGAAATCCATCCATAACATTTTAAACATCAAATAACAATAAAGAAATTTTAAAAGAACTTACCTCTGAAGAATCCAAACTTGGAACAATTCATTAGGTATGTCAAAACTGCATGAATAAGTTTCAATCCAATATGAACATAACCACTGTATTAAAAAATCCCACTGTATTTACACTGTTTACTGTACAAATACTAACAGTTCCTTATCTGTAGGTATGTGTATAATACCAAAATATAATATACCCTCCAAATCCGATCAAAAATATACTTAAATATCCATGCAAACTCGCAAAAAACGAAAATATGTATATGTATATTATACAAGACAATTCTTATTGTCTTAAACATCAATGAAATTAATATTCAAATCCGCCAAGTAATGTTTGGTAAATGTAGTCTCCCTAGACCAGTCAGCAGATTCCATAATATCCTTCATAGATACCCCTTTGAAAAGAGCCCATGAAGGACCCAAACTTCTGGTAGAGTGACCTTTAATAGATTTAACACTTTTCTCACTACTCAAATATGCATGTTTTATCGTTTTTACAATCCATGTAGATATTGTCTGAGATGAAACTGGTTGATGTGGCTTTTTAGAAGATAAAAATAACTGAGTAATATCCTGTCCAGACTTATTTCTAAACTTTTCTGTTCTTTTTAAATAAAAAGCTAAACATCTTTTGGGATCTAGTTTCTTGTTGTCCGGAAAACTTGGTATGAAAATAGGAGTTGGCTTGTGATTTGGCCGATCTTGCTTTGACAAACCTGGCCTGATAAAAGTTATACCTTTTTTCTGCACATTAACAAAACTTTCCCCCAACCTAAGAGCTTGAAGATCACTACAACGTCTAAATGATGTAACTGCTATCAGGAAACACGTTTTCCATGTTAAAAACTTCAAAGACGCTTTACAAAGGGGTTCATATGGTGCCTTCTTCAGCGAACCTAAAACAAAAAGAAGATCCCATTCAGGTACAAGTGGTTTGCCTGCCCGTACTCTGCTTTGTGCCCTGTCCTGTTTTTTCTTTGGAGTCCTCCTGGGCTCCTTGCCGCTGACGCTTGTTGCTGGGTCGGATGGGGGCTGCGTTCATTGAATGCCGCCTTTCCTTGTCGATCTTGTTTATCATATTTTAACTGGTGGCCTTTCATTAAATACACCTCTAAGTAAACGAATAACATGAGGATGTTGCCCAATTGGAACTTTGTCTACATAAGGAAGGACAGCCGAAAACATTGATCTATACCCTGAAATAGTTCTATATGCAGTACCTTGATGAAACTTGTATGCAAGAAAATTTACACAGTCCTTTAAAGATGCTGCATATGGATTAATTTGTTGTTCACGGCACCAATTACAGAACAATTTGAATTTACACCTATAGTCTTTTTGTGTTCCCCTTCTCCAGGAAGATGCAAGCAATTTCCTAGACTTTTCTGAAAATCCCTCTGTTTCGAAATATCGGTCGATATGAGCCATGCAGTCAGATTTAGTGTTCGAAGATCTGGATGAAGAATCTTGCCCTTCCCTTGGGACACTAAATCCGGCTGCAGTGGTAGACAAAGAGGGTTTGCTACTAGTAATTGTAATAGTACTGGATACCAAGGTTGTCTCGGCCAATTTGGTGCTATTAGAATCAGAGTGCAATTGAATTGTTGTAAGTGTGACAGAACACGATGCAAAATCTGCACAGGCGGGAACGCATAAGCAAACATGTTCTGCCATGCAATTGACAGGGCATCCAAGGCATAAGCTTGAGGGTGAGGAATCCATGAGCAAAACAGTTGTGTCTTTTTGTTTTTGTATGTTGCGAACAAATCCATCAGGGGATGTCCCCAAAGATTGAATATTGACATCACAACTGTTTTGTTCAGAGACCACTCTGTATCCCTCACTGATTCCCTGCTCAAAAGATCTGCTAAAATGTTTGATTTTCCTGAAATGTGGGCTGCCCTCAGTAATATTTTGTTGCTCAAAGCTAACATCCACAACTTCCAAGTCATTTGACAAAGTGTTATTGATTTTGTCCCCCCTTGGCGATTGATATATTGAACACATGTGCTCGAATCTGTTCGAATCAGAACTGACTTGTTCTTTAGAAGAGG
The DNA here is from genome assembly GCF_026571515.1 of Ruditapes philippinarum. Classification (NCBI taxonomy): domain Eukaryota; kingdom Metazoa; phylum Mollusca; class Bivalvia; order Venerida; family Veneridae; genus Ruditapes; species Ruditapes philippinarum. The sequence goes on along the minus strand of NW_026860568.1, from coordinate 10,669 downwards.
CAGAAAATGACGGACTGAACGAATTATTGCCTCCATCTCCAGGCAATTGATGTGTTGTAGACGTTCTATCTGAGACCAACGGCCTTGCACAGTACGGTTGTTCATGTGACCACCCCAGCCCCATGAACTGCTTGCATCTGTGGTCAGTATAACATTTGAATGGCTGTATTGAAAACAACAACCCTTCAGAATGTTCACTTCCTGTAACCACCAATGCATATGAGGAGTCAAAGAAGGTGTACATTGGATCTTGCATGAAAGGGACATTCTCGAGGGACTCCAGTTTTGTAACAGATGAAGCTGGATAGGCCTCATGAACAACCGTGCATTGGGAATCAGATCTATGCAAGATGCTATCATGCCTAACAAAACAAGATAATGTCTGGCTGTGCAATGACCCTGTAAAATTTGTCTTACTGCCTTCTGTAAATTGACTATCCTTTCTTTTGTTGGATAAACTATCCCTTTCTTCAACATGAAAAGACCCCCTATGTATGTTACTGTTTGAAGAGGTAACAAATACGATTTTTTCTTGTTCACCATGAAACCTAGTTCGAAAAGGAGATTTAAGAGGACTGTTCGATTTTTTAAAAGTTGTGTTCTTAGACTGTTTAGAACAAGCCAATCGTCTAAGTAAGTTGCAAGACGAATACTTTGTTTGCGTAGATGAGATGCTACTACAGCAATTACTTTGCAAAAAACTCGAGGAGCCACAGTCGGACCGAAACACAGTGCTCTGAATTGATACACAACTGACTGGAAACAAAAACGAAGAAACTGACGGTGGCCCTTGAAAATCTCTATGTGAAAATATGCATCTTTTAGGTCGAGATTTATGCACCAATCTCCTTTTCGAACTAAATTTAACACTTTCCTCATGTTGTCCATTTTGAAATGTTTTTTCTGCAGATACCTGTTCAGGGGTTTTAAGTTTATGACAGGACGTAACTCTCCGTTCTTTTTCGGGACGAGGAATAACGTACTGTAAAAACCGTGATGTGTTTGAGTTTTTGGAACTATTTCGATGACATTTTTGTCTAAAAGATTTTGAATTTCTGTATGAATTAAAGAATGTTCTTTTTGATTGACCTTGGTTTCTAATATACCTGAAAAAGGTGGTTTTTGAATAAACTCTAGCTTGTAACCGTTTCTTATTAAATCTAAAACCCACTGATCTCGAGTTATATTTTCCCAAGCAGGCAGGAAGTGTTTTAGTCTGCCCCCAACAGGTATCTGCGGCCACTTTGCTATAATGCTTACCTTGTCATTTGCGATCTGTTTTACCACGTCCTCGGCCAAAGTTCCTTGGTGGAAAGGACTCAGTTGCACTAGGTCTACTGAAGTTGCCTTTTCTGTCACTTCCCTGCTTATTGTAACCTGAGGTTGAAGCTCTTGGAACCTTGGGGATCCGAAAATTATCAGAGGAAACAGATCTATTTTGCGAAAAACAAGGCCGCTTTGATGTGTCTTGAACAGTCGTAGAAGAGACAGGCTTCCTCTTAAGAAACTCCCTCTTCTTAACATCAGGTACCAAATCATCCACCTGTTTTTTCTGTTCTTTCCTTGATTTTAATAAATTTTCAAGTTCTGTACCAAACAAACCGTCATTTGTCAAAGGTAAACTGAGGAATTTTTGTGAATCTGGTAATTCATACAAAGCTGTATCAGACATAGCAACATGACGTCTTATAATATGATGAAAAGCACCTGCTCTTCCTAGCTGGTCTAAACCCTTAGTGGCCATAGAGAACACATCCTTAATCTGCTTTTCTGCAGTATCCTTATCAAAACTGTCAGACTGAACAAAACTAAGTAAATCACCAAGGCTTTGTTGTAAATACAGCTGAATAACAATACCTAATCTAGCGGCATGAGAACCTTTATATGCAAGTCTTTCAATAGTCTTATAAGGTTGCGAGTATAAACCTTTACCTCTTATCTTAGAGCTAGAAAATGCTGCTTTGGGACCATGTCGTTTAATCAAACAACTTTCTATCAAAGGATCCACTGGCGGCACTTGTAAAAATTGTTCAGTGTCACTTTTAACAGGAAACATATCAAGAACATTTTCATTGTATGAAGTCAAAAATAAAGGAGTACTACACCTGTAACTGTTATACAAGACATCTTTTTGAGACTGGTCTAAGGTAATACCAACATCTTCCTTCTCTGATAAAACTTTGGCATCCTCACCAAAAATTTCATACAGTCCCAATTTAGTATGCTCACTGAGATTTTCTGAATCCGAAACTTTTCTAACAGAATTCTGAACACGTGTTCTGTGAAAATCTCTGTCACTATCCGAATCTGTGTCGGAACCTAAAGTACTATCCCCGCATAAAGATAAAACATCTTGTTGCGAATTTACGTTACGAGTCTCATCTTCTTGCACATCGGTACATGGCGAAGTATCCCGAATATTCGAAGATTGAAACAGACTGAATAATTTATCAAACTTGTCATCAATAGATTCCAATTTCTGATTAAATTTTTCCTCTAAAATGTCATATTTGGATCTACGTTTCTGTTTTTCTTTACCGTGATCCGACTGTTTCTTATGCGGCAATTTAGCCCGAAACATTGATGACTCGCCATTATCGGTCACATGGCCTGGCGAAAAATTATCAGAAATCTCTCCTTCTTCGCGCTCCAAGACGCAATTCACTGCTTCTTGAGCCATAATCCAACACACAACAATAACCACCGTAAAATAAAAAATAAAACTAGTAAACGAGCTCAAAAAGTACATCTAAACGGTAGGCGCAAAAAACGAAAACTGATTTCACGTGGGAATACCGGAAGTGTGTTCTGGTTGGTTAAAACTTCAGGAAGTTATTTGTTTCAATGCATTATGGATGTAAACAAATGCACACTTCCGGTTAAGCGAGTTCAAAAGGTAGGACGAAATGAAATCCTAAATGTAATGTCAGGTAAGTATTTCATGAAATAAAAATAAAGAATTGCGTTATTAGGATTTTAAGAATCTAAAGTCCTTATGATTTATCAGTTACAAATTATTTATCATTTAGTGATTAACCTGTCAGTGCTCTGTCTTGTGTTCTGTCCTGTTTTTGTTTGGGGTCTACCTGGGCTCCTTGCCACTGGTTCTTGTTGCGGGGTCATATGGGGGTTGCGTTCATTGAACGCGGCCTTTCCTTGTTGATCTTGTTTATCATATTTTTTTCACTTTCCAGTACCGTCCATGAGCAGGGATTCTGTGTTTCTCTATTTCCTTCTGTTTAATCAATTATAAGAACAATTAGACCACAGCTGTTTTCTCTCGGCCAATCAGAGAGGCTAAAAAGTGTTTGATATATCCCACACATCACAGTAAAGTGTTTGATATAACTATCATGTTTGTATTCAACTGAAAGGAAAAACCCGTTATGTGCACGTTTTATGGGAGGAAAATTTCTATATATATTGTAAAGTAAATACAAGTAGTGTAATTCCCTTCTTAAAAAACAAACAGATAGCAATAGTCATTTGACCAATTTTTTTCGACATTTCATCATTTTACAAGAATAGTTACTGTATTTGTAAATAAGAAAAACTAGCAATAATGATGTGAAATGCGTTTATCTAACTATTTAAATCTATATATGTATCTTAATTTTACGACGGCTTTTGTGCTTATATTTTCATGGCTCACTCCTAATAGCAGACACTGTAGATGTACATTAATTTACTGGTTTGGGAAGAGGGGATTCCACTGGAGGGGGTGGAGTTTCCGAACGGTGACTGGGCTGCGGTTGCAACGCTAAGGAAATTCTATACTTAAAGTTACATTAAATAAATATGTAAAAATATTTTGCCGTCGACCTAAAAATCAAGCATTTTACAGTATCATTAACCTGTTTAACAGTATTGTTGTAAATATCATCAAATATTGTTCATAAATTAGGATTTTAAACGGAAAACCCCACGGTAACACTAAAGTTCGTATACGAATTTTAACATGCAAATGAAGATTATAATCAGCTTGTGTATGCGCTACGTCACAGTGTTATAGCAGCTCAAATATGAGATTTTCTTGTGCAAACACATTTTAACCGTTAAACTTCACAGTGAATTAGGCCCGAGGTTCAGTAAAATGTAATCATCTCATAAAAACAGATTGAATTTGTATGAAAACATCCGTTAAAATGCGGAAATATACCGTTAAATTAGAGCTGCTACTTATAGTCATGTTTGTTGATTCAATATTGATGTACGGATGGTCTGAAGGCGGAGTTTCTCATGCAAACAGGTATTGTACTTCCGAATTCGCCACAATGAGGTTGTCCATTTTTGTGTCGCCTCTACGGAGTAGTGGCGACATATAGGGATCACTTCTCCGTCGTCTGTCTGTCCGTCTGTCTGTCTGTCCGTCTGTCTGTCTGTCTGTCTGTCCGTCCGTCCGTCACAAAACTTGTCCGGACTACCCCACATAAACTACTGGTGCAATTTCATCCAAACTTTACAGGAATGATCAGTATCAAGTCTAGTTGTGCATATTGTCAGCATTTTCCGGTTCAATGATTTTTGTCAGAGTTATGGCCCTTTAATTATTTTTAATTTTAAAGTTTGTCCGGACTACTTCTCTTATACCACTAATGCAATTTCAATGAAACTTTACAGGATTGATCTGTAGCTCAAGTCCTTGCGCATATTGCAAGGGTTTTCCGGTTGAATGATTTTTGGCCGAGTTATGGCCCTTTGATAAAAAGGTGTTTTTTTCTGTGTGTTGCCAGATACACAATAGCTTGTCCGGACTACTCCTCATAAACTACTGGTGCAATTTCATTCAAAATTTACAGGAATAATCAGTACTATGTCTAGTTGTGCATATTGTCAGCATTTTCCGGTTCAATGATTTTTGTCAGAGTTATGGCCCTTTAATAATTTTTATTTTTAAAGTTTGTCCGGACTAGTTCTCTTATACCACTTATGCAATTTCAATGAAACTTTACAGGATTGATCTGTAGCTCAAGTCCTTGCGCATATTGCACGGGTTTTCCGGTTGAATGATTTTTGGCTGAGTTATGGCCCTTTGATAAAAAGGTGTTTTTTTCTGTGTGTTGCCAGATACGCAAAAGCTTGTCCGGACTACTCCTCATAAGCTACTGGTGCAATTTTATCCAAACTTTACATGATTGATCAGTACCAAGTCTAGTTGTGCACTGTTCGTCTGTCTGTCCGTCTGTCACAAAATTTGTCCCAACATGAAATTGGCCATTATGAGGCGACACATGTGATTACTGATCGCTCTTGTTTATGCTTAGAACACTCATTTTGGTTGTCTGGACACCAAAATAAGATCTGGGGTCGATATGAAACCCAATTTATTAATGAAATGTCGCTATTTCTGTTTTTATGAATTTTATTAAATGTAACTTTAAAGGCTTCAGAGGGACGTTTGTAATATTTTTTCAGTTCATGAATGAAGTAAAAAAGTAAATGCAGGATGTATATAAAGCATACAATAAATAAACAAATATTTTCAACTTCAGCCGAACAACCAATAAATATCCTGAACCCTAGGGTTGTTTAAGCATTATGGAAAACGTTTAATGAAAGTTACCTGCCCGTTTCTCCAACGAGCCCACTCTTGATAAGTAGCCATCACCCATGATTTCTGTCTAAGGGTATATTCCGGTAAGCAGTCTAGCTTCCAAGCGCTGTGTACGGTGTTATGTCATTAAATCATTTAAATGAGGAATCAACAGGAATAACAACAAACATCTCCCAAGTTTCGAAATTATAATGTTATCACATTCAGAAATGTTAAATTCTTCCCAATTTTCATCTGACTGCACCTTTGCGATAGAATGTGAAATCTATCTATCATTCAATAGATTGTGTATTCAGTAACTTATGAAAGAACATGAATTATGTCATTTTCTCGTGCATTTTTGCCTACAATAAGGCCATATAGATTGCATAAGAAATATTTGGATATCCCTATGTAACTGTCGGAGAAAAAAACCGTTTACGCATGTTTAATCTTCACCTTAAACAGAAAAAACTACCTGTGGTCTAAGTCAGATAGATCGCTCGTACCAGTTGGATGTGAGATTTATCAACTCGCTTCGCTCGTTGATAAATCTCACATCCAACTGGTACTCATGATCTATCCTATACGTATATGATAAAAACAATATCAAGCATGGAATTTGGCTTTATTTTTCAATTCGAGTTCGTATGTGAACTAGTATGATTTTCATGTGTTTAATTAATTGTATACATGTTTCGGACGACTTACTCATAATTGTATTGTACACGTGAGGTAATGTGTGTGTGTCATAGGTGTTTGATAAGTGATGATAGTGATTGGTGTAGTCAATTTGTTTAAACTGGCGCTGTACATGTTTAACATTACTATATTCTCTTATATTAACCATTGGTATTGTATTAAATTTATATAAAGAAGTTGTTTCTTTTTCTCTGCAATAATTAAATTGACGCATTTGCGGGGTAAACGTTACTATGCGTTGAATCCGTTGATGTTGTTGCCCATTATTTGTTTTAAACAAAATAAAGCCATCACTGGTATGTAACAAAATATGATAATTTAAAACAAGATCAACAAGGAAAGGCGGCGTTCAATGAACGCAACCCTCTATAGCTAACGATGTCTATACATGTGTACGCGTGGGCATGTCTGAACTATACCTGTATGAAAAATTTGTTCATGTATATTTAAATGACCACACAATTCAGTTTTATGAATAGGAGAAAACAGCATTATTTTCATAAAAAAGACCTTAATTTATTAACACAATTTTCACTATATACATTTGTAAATGTGGTGTGACCCTTTGCCTTGTGTTAGAAGGAAACGATTTAACATAAGGTGGTTAATGAGTTTTAAAAATTATCGTGTTAGGTGTAGTAACGTGTCACAAAATCAATTATATTTTATCTATCTCTTATAAACCTTTTTATTTGAATAGGTAGTCATAATATTGACCAGTGTAAATAGTTGTCTTCATACCTGAGCGATTACTTACCTGTATTAGATAACTAGCCAATGTGTTATAAAATGTACTGTTATATGTAGTTTATGCAAATTTACACTCATTCAGGTTTGCTTGCGTTTTTGTTAAAGAACAATGCTGTTAGAACTTCAGGCAGGTTGACGTGTCGTGATATCTATAATATTTTATATTATGACGCATTTAGTCAGTCATTAATTTGTATTATCAGCTGATTATCATACATAGAATTTTTCATGTAATGATTTGGTCGTGACATGAATAAATTTATGTTTTTTCTAGCAATGATAGATATTATTGGTGGATCAGGGAACGTTAGCAACTTATTATCAACATTGACTGTTCCTAAAGTAAACATTCAAAATATAGAACGAAGGAATGGCCTATTAGTTGAATCAGTGGCAAAAACTAAATAGTTGCCAAATGGAGACCTATTAATTTTGAATCCAGTAATTCACTGAATGTGACTAAATATATCATGTTATATTCTTTTCTGTTTGATATACAATATATATGACTAAGTAATGCAAGGAAGGACAATGAGACCATTATATGCATCATGCTTTAACATAACATTTTGATGAAGTTACCAAAATGAAAAAAAAGTATACCGGACCCTGTATGTTCATATCTGATTATCATTTTTAGCTCGACTATTCGATAAGTATAAGTAGAGCTATTGCAGTCACCCGAGCGTCGGCGTCCGCGTTGGCGTCGGCGTAACCACTTATGTTAAAGTTTTTGTAATAGTTCAAATATTTTCAAAGTCCATAGACATATGGCTTTGAAACTTTGCACACTTGTTCACCATCATGACCCCAACCTGTAGACAGGAGAAGGTAACTCTATCAAGCATTTTGACAGAATTATGCCCCTTTTTCGACTTCGACTTAGAATTTACGTTAAAGTTTTTGTAATAGTTCAAATATTTTCAAAGTCCATTGACATATGGCTTTGAAACTTTGCACACTTGTTCACCATCATGACCCCAACCTGTAGACAAGAGGTGGTAACTCTATCAAGTATTTTGACAGAATTATGCTCCTTTTTCGACTTAGAATTTACGTTAAAGTTTTTGTAATAGTTCAAATATTTTCAAAGTCCATAGACATATGGCTTTGAAACTTTGCACACTTGTTCACCATCATGACCCCAACCTGTAAACAGGAGGAGGTAACTCTATCAAGCATTTTGACAGGATAATGCCCCTTTTTCGACTTAGAATTTACGTTAAAGTTTTTTGTAATAGTTCAATTATTCTCAAAGTCCATTGACATATGGCTTTAAAACTTTGCACACTTGTTCACCATCATGACCCCAACCTGTAAACAGGAGGAGGTAACTGTATCAAGCATTTTTTTTTACTATCAAGCACTAAGAATAGTCGAGCGTTGCTGTCCTACCGACAGCTCTTGTTTTTTTCGTGAGAAACCGCAACAATAACAGGAAAAAGAATGGTAATCAAGTTATGAACTATTATTACAAAATCATTTCTAAACATGCAAAAGCAGGAACCATACTTCTCCTGGAACAACAACAACACCCTTTACCTTAAAATATGATAAACAATATCAACAAGGTAAGGCGTCGTTCAATGAACGCAACTCAAACACGACCAAGCTAAAAGGACCAGCGGCCAGGAGCCCCCTAAAAATTATATAAAACTACATGTGTATTACAATAGATAAATACAGAATCCCTAAAGAAAGCCCAACACGGCAAAATTGAAAATGTTGCAGGCTCGGTTTGATTGAGCCTGTTCATGGACGGTACTGGAAAATGCAAGCGTTAACAAACATGCGTTAATAGAAATTTTGAGTCTCCTCAAGCAAAGCTGTGCAAGCCCTACGGGTCCGGATTGATCACATACATGTATGTGATGACGTGTGTACATTGCTTAGATTCTTTTTACGATAAGTTTCTCCGTGATTATGTTCGTATTGTTTCATTCAGTTTATCTTTCCTTTATGTTAGTGCTAATTATATCTATATACTACAGGATACATTCGTATACAGTCAATACTATTATGCGCAACCCTAGCAGACCACAAATGTTTATCCTTTCGACTTTTCATGATTGCCAATATTTTCTTTCGTCATATGCGTTTACCTTAAAGCCCTTATCCCTTTAATTCTCATATCGGTCCGTTTTAGTTTATATTATTTCACACATTCGATGACTTCTAATCCAGTTACCACTCTGGTGTGGGTTCGTTCCCCGGGAGATGCTTTGGTAGTTTAGCGCAGAGGAAGGTAATCTAGTACTGGTGTTACACTCCAGGAACGATGGTTAGGAAACTACCCGCCTATATGACTGAAATACTGTTGGATAAAGGCGTAAAATGAAACAAACAAACAAACAAAAACACATTACTTGTCCCTCTTCTTTCGCTGCCCTAATGTCCACCCCAGAAGATCGTTCAGCACGACATTATTGTTGTGCTTGTGGTATTTTTAGTTTCAACTTTTTGGCATTTTCTAGTTGGGTGGTTCCAATATTCCTACTTGAATAATGTTGAATCACCCTAAGGATATGTTGCCTGCTTTTCAAATTTGTCTTTTGACGTCTTATCTGTGATACGCAGGCTTCATAACCTCTGATCCCCTTTCAAAATTCCATTTTATTTAGTTTCGCCCATTGTTTTCTCGTTTAGGGCACACGCTTTTTATTACTTGGGGACCATACGCCGCTTTTCATGGAATGGCACGGTGTCACATTGAAGGTTCCATGATAACCGCCGTATGAACACATCTGCGGATGTTTCTAAATTCAAAATTTTACTATTTCACGTTTAAATGTTGAATTCTGCTTAAGCCGGTGCTAGGGGGTGTGGACGGTAACTTGCACTTTCCAGTACCGTCCATGAACAGGCTCAATCAAACCGAGCCTGCAACATTTTCAATTTTGCCGTGTTGGGCTTTCTTTAGGGATTCTGTATTTATCTATTTTGTGTTGGGTGTCTTCTGGGTGCCCTACTTTGGCGTGTCGGGGGGCTGCGTCCTGTAAGCCTTGTTGCTCTTTATTCTTGTTTTTTTTTTTAATCAAAAGCAAAGTAGGGAAAGAATTTTCCTCTTAATTAGGAACTGATCAAATTTCGAAACAAAAGAAAAAAATACCAACCCCACCCCGAAACAAAAAGGAAAAAGAAATAAAATCCATGAAACTTTAAAAATATAGAAACAAAGTGATCCCTTCGAAGCATTAATCACAACAAAATGACAAGAGAATTGCAGACTCGGTGTGAGTGAGTCTGTACATGAGGGATAATGAATACGTGCAACATCCCTCACGCCCCCTATCACCGGCTTGAGCGGTACTCAATTTTCAACTCTTGATAGTGCTGGCGTCAATGATCCAGAAGAAACAACACTTAAGTGAAGCACGGGGCGATTTTTTACAGCTGCCACACAGCGCTTGACACCTGCTGTTGTAAAGTATAAATATCTGGAAACAAAGTGATCCCTCGGAAGCATTAATCACAACAAAATTACAAGAGAATTGCAGACTGCATGTGTTGTCTGTATATGTCTACGACTGTTTCTTATTGCACATCACTGGGGTCGTTCGAAATAGTCAGTAATTTTTTTTATTGCGTTTGGCTTTTGCTGTCAAAAGAAGACAGTCCGAAATTTGGAATCAGTGTTTTTAATTGGTTTATCATGTGTGTTGTATCACATTGGTGGAACTTTAA